>NC_081330.1:22438787-22741818 GCF_026419965.1 Kogia breviceps
CAGGCTCCCTGACTTCAGACTATACTACAAAGCTACAGTAATTAAGACAGTATGGTACTGGCACAAAAACAGAAATATAGATCAATGGAACAGGATAGAAAGCCCAGAGATAGACCCACACACCTTATGGTCACCTTATCCTTGATAAAGGAGGTAAGAATATACAATAGAGAAAAGACAGCCTCTTCTATAAGTGGTGCTGGGAAAACTGGACAGCTACATGTAAAAGAATGAAATTAGAACACTCCTTAACACCATATACAAAAATAAACTCAAAATGGATAAAAGACCTAAATGTAAGGCCAGACACTATCAAACTCTTAGAGGAAAACATAAGTAGAACATTCTATGACATAAATCACAGCAAGACCCTTTTTGACCCATCTCTTAGAGAAGTGGAAATAAAAACAAAAATAAACAAATGGGACCTAATAAAATGTAAAAACTTTTGCACAGCAAAGGAAACCATAAACAAGATGAAACGACAACCCTCAGAATGGGAGAAAATATTTGCAAATGAAGCAACTGGCAAAGGATTAATCTCCAAAATTTACAAGCAGCTCAATATCAAAAAATCAAACAACCCAATACAAAAATGGGCAGAAGACCCAAATAGACATTTCTCCAAAGAAGACATACAGATGGCCAAGAAGCACGTGAAAAGATGTTCAACATCACTAATCATTAGAGAAATGCAAATCAAAACTACAATGGGTGATCACCTCACACTGGTCAGAATGACAATCATCAAAAAAATCGACAAACAATAAATGCCCGAGAGGGTATGGAGAAAAGGGAACCCTCCTACACTGTTGGTCAGAATGTAAATTGATACAGCCACTATGGAGAACAGTATGGAGGGTCTCAAAAAACTAAAAATAGAACTACCATATGACCCAGCAATCCCACTACTGGGCATATACCCTGAGAAAACCATAATTCAAAAAGAGTCATATAACACAATGTTCATAGCAGCTCTATTTACCATAGCTAGGACATGGAAGAAACCTAAGTGTCTATCGACAGATGAATGGCTAAAGAAGATGTGGCACATATATACAATGGAATATTACTCAGCCATAAAAAAACAAAATTGAGTTATTTGTAGTGAGGTGGATGGACCTAGAGACTGTCATACAGAGTGAAGTAAGTCAGAAAGAGAAAAACAAATACCATATGCTAACACATATGTATGGAAGCTAAAAAAAAAAAGAAAGGTTCTGAAGAACCTAGGGGCAGGACAGGAACAAAGACACAGACATAGAGAATGGACTTGAGGACATGGGGAGGGGGAAGGGTAAGCTGGGACAAAGTGCAAGAGCAGCATTGACATATATACACTACCAAATGTAAAATAGATAGCCAGTGGGAAGCAGCAACATTGCACAGGGAGGTCAGCTTGGTGCTTTGTGACCACCTCGAGGGGTGGGATAGGGAGGGTGGGAGGGAGACGCAAGACGGAGGGGTTATGGGGATATATGTATATGTATATACATATACATAGCTATTACTATAACAAAGTAATAGCTGATTGTTTTTGTTATACAGCAGAAACTAACACACCATTGTAAAGCAATTATATTCCAATAAAGGTGTTTAAAAAAAAGTCCATGGGTGAGTTTAAAGATGGCGGAAGAGTAAGACGCGGAGATCTCCTTCCTCCTCACAGAGACATCAGAAATACATCTACACATGGAACTTCTCCTATAGAACACCCACCGAACGCTGGCAGAAGACCTCAGACCTCCAAAAAGGCAAGAAACTCCCCACATATCTGGGTAGGGCAAAAGAAAAAAGAATAAACAGGGACAAAAGTATAGGGACGGGACCTACGCCAGTGGGAGGGAGCCGAGAAGGAGGAAAGACTCCCACACACTAGAGGCCCCTTCACGGGCGGAGACTGCGGGCGCTGGAGAGGGAAGCTCCGGAGCCGCGGAGGACAGCTCAGCCACAGGGGTGCGGAGGGCAAAGCGGAGAGATTCCCGCAGAGGATCGGTGCCGACCGGCACTCACCAGCCCGAGAGGCTTGTCTGCTCGCCCGCCGGGGCGGGCGGGGCCGGGAGCTGAGGCTCGGGCTTCAGTCGGATCCCAGGGAAAGGTCTGGAGTTGGCAGAGTGAAGACAGCTTGAAGGGGGCTAGTGCGCCACGGCTGGCCGGGAGGGAGTTCGGGAGAAGTCTGGAGCTGCCGAAGAGGCAAGAGACCTTTTCCTCCCTCTTTGCTGCCTGGGCGCGAGGAGAGGGGATTAAGTGCGCCGCTTAAAGGAGCCCTAGAACCGGGCGCGGAGCTGCCGAAGAGACAAGAGACTTTTTCTTGCCTCTTTGCTTCCTCGGGTGTGAGGTGAGGGGATTAAGAGCACCGCGTAGAGGAGCTCCAGAAACGGGCGCGAGCCGCGGCTGTCGGCACGGACAGTAGAGACAGGTGTCGGACGCTAAGGTTGCTGCTGCCACCACCAAGAGGCCTGTGTGTGAGCACAGGTCACTCTCCACACCGGCCCTCCCGGGAGCCCGTGCGGCCTGCCACTGCCGGGGTCCCGGGATCCAGGGACAGCTTCCCCGGGAGAACGCACGGCGTGCCTTGGGCCTGTGCAGCGTCACGTCGGCCTCTGCCGCCGCGGACTCGCCCCGCCCCCGTGCCACTCCTTCCCCCCAGCCTGAGTGAACTGGAGCCCCCGAATCAACTGCTCCTTTAACATCGTCCTGTCTGAGCGAAGGGCAGTCACCCTCGGACAACCTACACGCAGAGGCGGGACCAAGTCCAAAGCTGAACCCCAGGAGCTGTGCGAACAGAGAGGAGAGGGGGAGGTCTCTCCCAGCAGCCTCAGAAGCGACGGATTAAAGCTCCACAATCAACTTGAAGTGCCCTGCATCTGTTGAAAACCTGAATAGACAACGAATCATCCCAAGTTGAGGAGGTGGACTTTGGGAGCAAGATATACTATTATTTCCCCCTTTTTTTTCTTTTTGTGAGTGTGTATGTGTGTGCTGCTGTGTGAGATTTTGTCTGTATAGCTTTGCTTGCACCATTTGTCCTAGGGTTAGACTGACCCATTTTTCTGTTTTTTTTTTTTTTTTTAAAGGAAATTTTTCTTCTTAATAATTATTTTTTATTTTAATAACTATACTTTATACTACTCTGTCTTCTCCCTTTCTTTCTTCCTTTCTTCCTTCCTTTCTTCCCTCTTTCCCTCCTTTCTTCCTTCCTTCCCCCCTTCTTTCCTCCCTTCCTCTCTTCCTTCCTCCCTTTCTTCCTCTGCACCTTCCTTCCTTCCTTTCTTGCTTCCTTCCTTCATTTCTTCCTTCCTTTCTTCCTTCGTTCCCTCCCTCCCTCCTTCCTTCCTTTTCTTTCCTCTCTATTTATTCTACCTTTTATTTTGAGCCGTGTGGATTAAAGGTTCTTGGCGCCCCAGCCAGGCACCAGGGCGGTGTCCCTGAGGTGGGAGAACCAACCTCAAGACACTAGTCCACAAGAGACCTCCGAGCTCCACGTAATATCAGACGGCGAAAATCTCCCAGAGACCTCCATCTCAATACCAAGACCCAGCTTCACTCAAGGACCAGCAAAGAACAGTGCTGGACACCCTATCACCAACAAAGAGCAAGACAGGTCTATAGCCCCATCCATTAGCAGAGAGGCTGCCTAAAATCATAATAAGGTTACCAACATCCCCAAACACACCACCAGACGAGGACCTGCCCACCAGAAAGACAAGATCCAGCCTCATCCACCAGAACAGAGGCACTAGTCCCCCCAACCAGGGAATCTATTCAACCCACTGAACCAACCTTAGCCACTGGGGACAGCCACCAAAAACAACAGGAACTACGAACCTGCAGCGTGCAAAAAGGAGACCTCAAACACAGTAAGATAAGCGAAATGAGAAGACAGAAAAACACACAACAGATGAAGGAGTAAGATAAAAACACACCAGACCTAACAGATGAAGAGGTAATAGCCAATCTACCTGAAAGAGAATTTAGAATAATGATGGTGAAGATGATGCAAAATCTTGGAAATAGAATAGACAATTTGCAAGAAACAGTTAACAGGGACCTAGAAGAAATAAAGAGGAAGCAAGAAACGATGAGCAACACAATAAATGAAATTAAAAATACTCTAGATGGGATCAATAGCAGAATAACTGAGGCAGAAGGACGGATAAGTGACCTGGAAGATAAAATAGTGGAAATAACGACTGCAGAGCAGAAGAAAGAAAAAAGAATGAAAAGAACTGAGGACAGTCTCAGAGACCTCTGGGACAACATTAAACGCACCAACGTTCGAATTATAGGGGTCCCAGAAGAAGAAGAGAAAAAGAAAGGGACTGAGAAAATATTTGAAGAGATTATAGTTGAAAACTTCCCTAATATAGGAAAGGAAATAGTCAATCAAGTCCAGGAAGCACAGAGAGTTCCATACAGGATAAACCCAAAGAGAAACACGCCAAGACACATAATAATCAAACTGTCAAAAATTAAATACAAAGAAAACATATTAAAAGCAGCAAGGGAAAAACAACAAATAACACACAAGGGAATCCCCATAAGATTAACATCTGATCTTTCAGCAGAAAGTCTACAAGCCAGAAGGGAGTGGCAGGACATATTTAAAGTGATGAAGGAAAAAAACCTACAACCAAGATTACTCTACCCAGCAAGGATCTCATTCAGATTTGATGGAGAAATTAAAACCTTTACAGACAAGCAAAAACTGAGAGAGTTCAGCACCACCAAACCAGCTCTACAACAAATCCTAAAGGAACTTCTCTAGGCAAGAAACACAAGAGAAGGAAAAGACCTACAAGAACAACCCGAAACAATTAAGTAAATGGTAATAGGAACATACATATCGATAATTACCTTAAATGTAAATGGATTAAATGCTCCCACCAAAAGACACAGACTGGCTGAATGGATACAAAAACAAGACCCATATATATGCTGTCTACAAGAGACCCACTTCAGACCTAGGGACACATACAGACAAAGTAAGGGGATGGAAAAAGATATTCCATGCAAATGGAAATCAGAAGAAAGCTGGAGTAGCAATTCTCATATCAGACAAAATAGACTTTAAAATAAAGACTATTACAAGAGACAAAGAAGGACACTACATAATGATCAAGGGATCGATCCATGAAGAAGATATAACAATTGTAAATATTTATGCACCCAACATAGGAGCACCTCAATACATAAGGCAAATACTAACAGCCTTAAAAGGGGAAATCGACAGTAACACAATTATAATGGGGGACTTTAACACCCCACTTTCACCAATGGACAGATTATCCAAAATGAAAATAAATAAGGAAACACAAGCTTTAAATGATACATTACACAAGATGGACTTAATTGATATTTATAGGACATTCCATCCAAAAACAACAGAATACACATTTTTCTCAAGTGCTCATGGAACATTCTCCAGGATAGATCATATATTGGGTCACAAATCTAGCCTTGGCAAATTCAAGAAAATTGAAATCGTATCAAGTATCTTTTCCGACCACAATGCTATGAGACTAGATATCAATTATAGGAAAAGATCTGTAAAAAATACAAACACATGGAGGCTAAAGAATACACTACTTAATAACGAAGTGATCACTGAAGAAATCAAAGAGGAAATCAAAAAATACTTAGAAACAAATGACAATGGAGACACAACGACCCAAAACCTATGGGATACAGCAAAAGCAGTTCTAAGAGGCAAGTTTATAGCAATACAATCATACCTTAAGAAACAGGAAACATCTCGAATAAACAACCTAATTTTGCACTTAAAGCAATTAGAGAAAGAAGAACAAAAAACCCCCAAATTTAGCAGAAGGAAAGAAATCATAAAGATCAGATCAGAAATAAAGGAAAAAGAAGTGAAGGAAACAATAGCAAAGATCAATAAAACTAAAAGCTGGTTCTTTGAGAAGATAAATAAAATTGATAAACCATTAGCCAGACTCATCAAGAATAAAGGGGAGAAGACTCAAATCAATAGAATTAGAAATGAAAAAGGAGATATAACAACTGACACTGCAGAAATACAAAAGATTATTAGAGATTACTACAAGCAACTGTATGCCAATAAAATGGACAACCTGGAAGAAATGGACAAATTCTTAGAAATGCACAACCTGCCGAGACTGAACCAGGAAGAAATAGAAAATATGAACAGACCAATCACAAGCACTGAAATTGAAACTGTGATTAAAAATCTTCCAGCAAACAAAAGCCCAGGACCAGATGGCTTCACAGGCGAATTTTATCAAACATTTAGAGAAGAGCTAACACCTATCCTTCTCAAACTCTTCCAACAGATAGCAGAGGGAGGAACACTCCCAAACTCATTCTATGAGGCCACCATCACCCTGATACCAAAACCAGACAAAGACGTCACAAAGAAAGAAAACTACAGGCCAATATCACTGATGAACATAGATGCAAAAATCCTCAACAAAATATTAGCAAACAGAATCCAACAGCACATTAAAAGGATCATACACCATGATCAAGTAGGGTTTATCCCAGGAATGCAAGGATTCTTCAATATACGCAAATCAATCAATGTGATACACCATATCAACAAACTGAAGGAGAAAAACCATATGATCATCTCAATAGATGCAGAGAAAGCTTTTGACAAAATTCAACACTCATTTATGATAAAAACCTTGCAGAAAGTAGGCATACAGGGAACTTTCCTCAACATAATAAAGGCCATATATGACAAACCCACAGCTAGCATTGTTCTCAATGGTGAAAAACTGAAACCATTTCCACTAAGATCAGGAACAAGACAAGGTTGCCCACTCTCACCACTCTTATTCAACATAGTTTTGGAAGTTCTAGCCACAGCAATCAGAGAAGAAAAAGAAATAAAAGGAATCCAAATAGGAAAAGAAGAAGTAAAGCTGTCACTGTTTGCAGATGACATGATACTATACATAGAGAATCCTAAGGATGCTACCAGAAAACTACTAGAGCTAATCAATGAATTTGGTAAAGTTGCAGGATACAAAATTAATGCACAGAAATCTCTGGCATTCTTATACACTAATGATGAAAAATCTGAGAGTGAAATTAGGAAAACACTCCCATTTACTATTGCAACAAAAAGAATAAAATATCTAGGAATAAACCTACCTAAGGAAACAAAAGGCTTGTATGCAGAAAACTATAAGACACTGATGAAAGAAATTAAAGATGATACAAATAGGTGGAGAAATATACCATGTTCTTGGATTGGAAGAATCAACATAGTGAAAATGACTATACTACCCAAAGCAATCTACCGATTCAATGCAATCCCTATCAAATTACCACTGGCATTTTTTACAGAACTAGAACAAAAAATTTCACAATTTGTATGGAAACACAAAAGACCCCGAATAGCCAAAGCAATCTTGAGAACGAGAAATGGAGCTGGAAGAATCAGGCTCCCTGACTTCAGACTCTACTACAAGGCTACAGTAATCAAGACAATATGGTACTGGCACAAAAACAGAAATATAGATCAATGGAACAGGATAGAGAGCCCAGAGATAAACCCACACACATATGGTCACCTTATCTTTGATAAAGGAGGGAAGGATATACAGTGGAGAAAAGACAGCCTCTTCAATAAGTGGTGCTGGGAAAACCGGACAGCTACATGTAAAAGTATGAAATTAGAACAATCCCTAACACCACACACAAAAATAAACTCAAAATGGGTTAAAGACCTAAATGTAAGGCCAGACACTATCAAACTCTTAGAGGAAAACATAGGCAGAACACTATACGACATAAATCACAGCAAGATCCTTTTTGACCCAGCTCCTAGAGAAATGGAAATAAAAACACAAATAAACAAATGGGACCTAATGAAACTTAAAAGCTTTTGCACAGCAAAGGATACCATAAACAAGACCAAAAGACAACCCTCAGAATGGGAGAAAATATTTGCAAATGAAGCAACTGACAAAGGATTAATTTCCAAAATTTATAAGCAACTCATGCAGCTCAATAACAAAAAAACAAACAACCCAATCCAAAAATGGGCAGAAGACCTAAATAGACATTTCTCCAAAGAAGATATACAGATTGCTAACAAACACATGAAAGAATGCTCAACCTCATTAATCATTAGAGAAATGCAAATCAAAACTACAATGAGATATCATCTCACACCGGTCAGATTGGCCATCATCAAAAACTCTAGAAACAATAAATGCTGGAGAGGGTGTGGAGAAAAGGGAACCCTCTTGCACTGCTGGTGGGAATGTAAATTGATACAGCCGCTATGGAGAACAGTATGGAGGTTCCTTAAAAAACTACAAATAGAACTACCATACGCCCCAGCAATCCCACTACTGGGAATATATCCTGAGAAAACCATAATTCAGAAAGACTCATGTACCAAAATGTTCATTGCAGCTCTATTTACAATAGCCAGGACATGGAAGCAACCTAAGTGTCCATCAACAGATGAATGGATAAAGAAGATGTGGCACATATATACAATGGAATATTACTCAGCCATAAAAAGAAATGAAACTGAGTTATTTATAATGAGGTGGATGGACCTGGAGTCTGTCATACAGAGTGAAGTAAGTCAGAAGGAGAAAAACAAATACCGTATGCTAACACATATATATGGACTCTAAGGGGAAAAAAATGTCATGAAGAGATTAGTGGTAGGACGGGAATAAAACACAGACTTACTCGAGCATGGACTTGAGGATATGGGGAGGGGGAGGGGTGGGCTGTGACGAAGTGGGGGAGTGGCAGGGACATATATACACTATCAAATGTAAATTAGATAGCTGGTGGGAAGCTGCTGCATAGCACAGGGAGATCACCTCTGTGCTTTGTGACTGCCTGGGGGGGTGGGATAGGGAGGGTGGGAGAGAGGGTGATGCAAGAGGGAGGAGATGTGGGAGCATGTGTGTATGTATAACTGATTTAGTTTTTTGTAGAGGGAAAACTAACACACTATTGTAAAACAATTATACTCCAATAAAGATGTTAAAAAAAAAAAAAAAGAAGATGTAGCACATATGTACAATGGAATATTACTCAGCCATAAAAATAAACAAAATTGAGTTATTTGTAGTGAGGTGGTTGGACCTAGAGTCTGTCATACCGAGTGAAGTTAAATCAGAAAGAGAAAAACAAATACCATATGCTAACACATATATATGGAATCTAAAAAAAAAAAAAAAATGGTCATGAAGAACCTAGGGACAGGACAAGAATAAAGACACCGACCTACTAGAGAATGGACTTGAGGACACGGGGAGGGGGAAGGGTAAGCTGGGACGAAGTGAGAGAGTGGCATGGACTTATATACACTACCACATGTAAAATAGATCCCTCGTGCGAAGCAGCCACATAGCACAGGAGATCAGCTCCATGCTTTGTGACCACCTAAAGGGATGGGATAGGGAGGGTGGAAGGGAGATGCACGAGGGAGGAGATATGGGGATATATGTATATGTATAGCTGATTCACTTTGTTATAAAGCAGTGACTGACACACCATTGTAAAGCAATTATACTCCAATAAAGATGTTTTTAAAAAAAACAAAAACAAAAAAAAATAAATAAAAAAAAGTCCATGGAGTCCAGATTTTTTAAATTGAAAATATATATATACTCATATATAACAATACCAATGCCAAGTTATATCCTTGAGATTAAACCTATAAAACAGATTATTCTCAGCCAGAGTAGTGTATTATTTTTTGGCTTTGATATTTCCTGTCAGCTTACAAAGAATCCATTGTGAATGTCCTGTTTTTAACTTCTCTCAGAGAGAATTTGCTGTTTGAGCTCTTTTTGCTGACACTTAGTGTAACTATATTCCATTTAAAGAAAGAGGAAGGGAAGAAAAGTTTTCTAGCCAAGCAATATTTATAATATGATACGATTTCAAATACACACAGTACATTAACTATTTTTTTTAACTCCTTAAAAACTCCTTAGTTATTAACGTGTTATGCATCTCACAGTTGGCTTGATTTTAAACCCAACCATTTGCATACTGCCTTTCATGGCACAAAAATGTTGATTATGTAATATTATTTTTAAGTATCCTTTGATTTCAAGTAATTGTATTTAAAATATTTGAGCTATATGGAAGGATATTTTCAGACTCTAAGAAGAAAACTGATATTGGGCCAGAGCAGGGGGGTGTTGTAATTAAAGGAGCATTTGAATAAAAATTAATTTTCTAGTCAGACTTGGTATACTTTATATTGCAATCTTTATCAGCAATACCTTATGGGTATGAGATAGGATAAAAATGATTTGCACTAGGAATACTAAACAGTATCAAAAATTATTTTAAATAGCTGTATTTAGTAAAAACAATATTAAACTACATTTAAAAATATAAGAGCAATGAAGAAGTTTGTAAATATTCTCTTTCTAGCCTTTAATACTTATTTTAATATCTAGCATACCTACTCTCCAGAGTTGGTAATACCTGCTAGAATGGATTAACTTATGATTGTTTAAATTGATTTTGCTGTTTATCAGCTCTTATTCAGCAAATGGCAAGATTGCTGACACAGCACTGTACCGTAGATTCATCCTCCCAGATTCTATCAATCCTTTAATTCAGTGCAGGTCTATCACGGGTGTTTTAATGTGAAGACCTTTAATGCAGCACTGTAAAACTTCTAGAAATTACATTAGGGACTTTCTGTTGTTTCGGAGGCTTTGAAAGAAACAACCAGATAAGAATAAAATGCAAATAGCCTCACTTAGTCTTTGAAGAAATTTTTACTTGATTTTTATTAGTGCACACAATATATTAGGAGTTGGAGTACTAAGGCACACTTACATAACTTTAATACTTCTGAAGGATTTCCTTTTTTTACAAAGGTTAACTTCTGCATATAGTTTGTTTGTTATTCTAAGTTTCTTAATTCAAAGCAATCAATTCCTTGTCATCTCTTTTTTAAAGTCTGCTCTCATTTATAAAGGCTACTCATTTTTTCTACTCTATGGATTATTCTTCACCACTATTCTACCATAGCCATCTTCTCAGACTTACAGTTTGATCAAGTGGAATACAGATCTTTTGTTTATGTTCAAATTGGGATTTGCCCTATTTCTGTCCTTTGTATGTTATAACAGAGAACTGAAAATTGGCAGTTAATAACATGATAGAGTGGACTAAGTGTAACAAAATTTTTAAATAGCTTTACTTTCATCCAGAGTATAAAGCTGTTGTCTTTTCTACAGATAACTCTTCCTAATGTGTTCTTTTCCAATTCCCTCAAACCTACTCCAGAACATTTACTGAATTGTTATGCCTTCTTATTTTCGATTTCTTCCTTTCCACTGATTTCCTCTCTTTGGCATGTAGGAATACATAGGATTGTCCATTTTAAAAACACCTTCTCCAAGCTGGTAATTCCTCAAGCTAGTGTGCTGTTTTCCTCTTTTCTTTCAAACTTTTTGAAAGACTATTCAGTTCTGGAACATTCTCCACTTGCTTTCACTTTCCAATCCACCACAATAGTTTTTGTCTCAACTACTTTACTGAAACTGTTAGTTTTCATTGACCTCCTTTTTAGTTTTAAACCAAAGACCCCTTGATTGCTAAATCCAGTGGCCCCTTAAGTACCTCCCCTACTTGATCTGTCTTCAGCACTTGATAAGAATGTCCTGCAATATATTTCTTTCAGAAATTCCTTTTCATATAATTTTTCCAGGTTACTACTTTCAAACTCACTCTCCTACCATTCCATCTTATCAATTTTCTTTGCTGAATTCTTTTCCTCCAACTTCTAAATATCAATGTTTGCCCAAAGTTTTATCTTTAGCCATCCCTTCTTGCTCTATGTTTTTCCAAAGAAATTATGCAACCAAATCACATAATATGCAATTTATGTACAGATAACTTGAAAATCTATCTCTGCACGCTTGATCTATATTTCAGACATACATGAACTTACTAGAAGTATCCACCAGGTGCTTCAAATACAGCATATCCCAAATCAAACCCATATTTACAATCAAAACCTTTTCTTACTCCTGTATTCCACATCTTATATACTGTCATCTATTTCTTCCCCTCTCAAGCTCTTAGATTTATCATTGACTCTTCACTCCCCTTTAATATCCACATCTAATATGTCATCTAACTCAACCAATTTTACCTCTTAAATACCCTTCAAATATTTTTATCCTCTCCATTCCTACTTTTACTATTGAAGGAATTACTACTTTTGCCACCCCAAAATAGGCTGTTTTGCCATATTGATTATTTTGAGTTGAAGGCATTTGAGAAAGGGTAAATGCAGAAAGGGGTCTTTGACCTCGCCCTTTTTACATAAAAGCAGGTCATAAAATATTTCCTGAGAAAGGCACTCTCACTGTACCAGGAAGAGAAGAATATCTTATCACCCAAGGCTGGGAATTGATGCCAAAATGGATCTGTACAAACAAAACTACTAAAATAATCTTTATCTTCTGTAAATTTCCCCCATACATTTTTTACTCACTGTCCCCAAATTTACTGCCCCTAGCACGTGAGTAGGTAAAATAGAAGGTGGAGAAAAGATGTTTCTGGGACTCTGTGACGTGGGATCCTCATGCACTGTGGTTCCAAAATCTGTTGGATAAATCCTAATGCAGGCTACAGTTAGATTGAGAGAATATAGAAATGCAAAAATTGATAGGATTAAGATGGAAGTTTGGATGAAAATTGGAATGTTTAAACAAACTTCATGAAAAGGAGTCTTGTCTCATTTACTTGAATGTTTTATGGAAAAGGATATTGTGTCTGACTGGGGAGCACTTATTCTACCTAGTACTATAAACCCAAAACCTGTTGATGAAGTACAAAGAGAGGCTACAGTTAGAAACAAGGATTGATGGGATTAAAGTGAAAGTCTGGACAAAAATTGATATGTTTGAATAGGCTTTATGTGAAGTGGGTGTGTTTCTTTCACCTGAATATAATATATAATACAGGGGTGGATACTGTGGCTGACTGGAGAACAGTTCCTCTACCTAGCATTGTAAAACAGAAGGCATGCAAATCTGCCCTTCAAACAATATTAATTGGACATGCTAAATAAGAATGAATAAAGTTACCTGAGCCCACAAAGTACAGAATAGAACTTGAAGTGCTGGGACAGACAAGTACTCTGTACAAGAGCCATACATGGAGCCTAGACTGGGGCTCATGGCAGAAGTGCCTCCCAACAATGATTACTGGAGCTTTGGAATGGAGAATTTCCATTTGAGGGGCAATTACTAGCTTGTAATCTGACATTAATTGAAACTGCCCTTATGATTGAAGGACACAAATAATTTTGAAAGTGGAAATATCCATAATGTCATGGGTGATATTGACGAAATGCTTTTAATGGGAGGGCAATGCCCAGAAAAATTCCATAACAAAATGGAAATGATTTATATAGGAACATACTACTGAGGAAACGCAGGGAGTTTACTCAGTGTATCAAGCAGGTAAACTCTTTTCCCCCAAGACTGACTCTGGAACCATGTGAGGATCTGCCAGATTTTATTGTCAGTTGGAGGGGGCCTTTAAGCAGCTCTTAAGTGAACAACAAAGAGCTGTTTGGTTTATGGATGACAGTTCCAAAGTGAGTGAACAACCTGTTTGAAATGCCACCACTGTGATCAAAGAAGAGAAAACCAAAACAGCTCAATGGGTTGAGGTTTATGCTGTTATGATGTTTTGGATTTTACTGACTCACAGGCAGTGGTCAGTGGCCTGGCTATTTGGTCAAGAAGAGTGCAGTGGAAAACTGTGCTCGGAAAGCTATGCCTGTATGAGGTATGGAAAGCACCTATGGAAAGCACTATGAGAATTTGAGGGGTGCATTAAAATAGGATATGTCAATGCCCATCAGAAGAATCCTCTTCTAAGTTTGGAAGGTGATTGGAATCAACTAGTAGATATTTTGGTCTGCTTACCTAAGATCTTATTTGAGTATATGAAATGAATGGATATAAGGCAATTGCAGCAACGCAGAGATAGACTGAATCTAGACATATTCCTCTTGCAGCCTTTGAGGCCGAAAATGCCAATAAGAGCTGTTCTGTTTGCCAGAAAGAGAGACACACTGCAGATTCTGGGGGTCGAGGGGAGAGGGGGCTTAAAGTAGCTGTCAATTCAGACAGGGTCCTGACAGAAATAGACCTTGAGTCCAGACTGGGCTTTGCTCACCCAGTATTAGATGCACATGCTTAGAGTACTATAAAAGTGCTGAAACAGAAGATATTGCAACAATTTGGACCTCTGAGTCACATTTCTTCAGACAAGGAACACACTTTACAGCCCATAATGTCCAAAAATGGGCAAAGAGATAGTCTCCTGAGAGTAACAGTTTGATAAAGATTTGGAGCTGGCAACTGAAACATTGGTTCCCTAAAACAGGAGGGGATACAGGCATGAAAGCCTGGCTTATGTGCTTTATGAGTGTGTGTTCACCCTCAACATGAGGGGTGCTAAGGGAATGTCCCCGTTAGATATTCATCTGTTTCTCTGGATCTGTGGAAGCAGGGAAAGGGGAGGATGCTGGTATGATTACCCTTTTTCTTCCCCACATCATTTCAGCTCTCTTTTTCCTACCTGATACAGCGGTCACAGGGCCAGAGCTGAAACTGCAAGTGCCAGGAACAGGGATGATTTCCTAAGCAAAAAAAAAAAAAAAAAAATTATATATATATATATTCAAACGTTCATGTCAAAATTCCTAAGCAGGTTATTCATTTACCCCATCTGGCAAAATTGGATTTTATAATTAATGCAGCTATATTGCCTAGTGATATAAACAGCCCATTAGTTCTGAACCTATGTAACCCTACCCTATATGAATGGGAATGGACTGAGGGGGAGGTACTTGCTAGACTAGTACTGCTGCCTGTAATCTAGACCAGCACAGTGGCTGAGCTTAATGGCCCTTCGAAAAGTGGAAAACTTTGGGTATAAATAGAGATAAGTAGGAATTGTAGCTAAGGATAAAGGATTGAATAAATGTGTTAAGTAAGAGGGAGATTCAATATTAGATTAATACCTTGAAAGAGGCTCAGAGCAAGAGATGACGTTGTCTCTTAGCTCAAATATACCAGACGCTTGAAAAGGTAAAAATATATATTACTGAGTCTATGCTTGCTTTTGGAACTTGACAAGATCAAATGGAAGCCTGCAAATCTGACTGGCCCACCCTGGGAGACATTTTCATAGGATATAATGAACTGAATTAATTATTAATGAGTGAATGGACTCCAGTAACGCGCCAGTATCTTTTGACTTTGATGATACTTTTACCATATGGGCACTGTGGGAAAAGATCAGCGGGTTGCCTGTGGTATGATAAAATATATATATATTTGGTCTATTTATTGTCCCTGGCCCTTGCACAGAACTCCTCAAACACTTGGAATTTCCTGAGTGATCAGTGTCTTTTGTTATTTATAACAAGCTGCTTTCCACCATACCGGAGGAGTTTATGCTAATGAAGTGACTCTTGGCAGCCCTTAGATAGTTTCAGGATGGGGGCTAGCTGCCAGAGAAATGAAGCACATGATTAGAGGTTAACTTTCAGCCCCACTCCTCAACCTCCACAGAAGATGAAGGGCTAGAGATTGAGTTTAATCATTAACGGCCAATGATTTCATTAAACATGCTTACATAATAAAACTTCATTAAATACTCTTGAACAATGAAGTTCAGGGAACTTCTGGGTTGGTGAGCATCTCAGTGTTCTGGGAGGGTGGTGTGCCTGGAGAGGTCAAGGAAGCTATGTGCCCCTCATCCCCATCTCTCCATATCTTACCCTGTGCATCTCTTCCATTTGTCCAATCCTCAGTCGTACCCTTTATAATAAAACTGTAATCATAAGTACAGTTGACCTTTGAACTGCATGGGTCAACTTATACATAAATTTTTTTTCAAAAGTAAATCCTACAGTACTGCATGATCTACAGTTGGTTGAATCCACCGTTGGAGCTATGAATGTGGAAGAACCATGGATACAGAGGACTGACTATAAGTCGTTCAAGGAATTTTGACTGTGCAAAGAGTTGGTGCCTCCAACCCTTGTGCTGTTCAAGGGTCAACTGTATAGTACTTTCCTGAGTTCTGTGGGTTGTTCTAGTGAATTATTAAACCCGAGGGGTGGGTTGTAGGAATATCCAAACTTATGGCTGGTTGGCCATAAGTTAGGTGGCCCAAGGACTTATGAGTGGCATCTGAGGTTAGGGCAGTATTCTGGAACTTGAGCCTTAATTTATGGGGTCTGCGTTAACATTGGTTAATGTCAGATTTCCATTGACTTCTGGGACACACGGATAGTGTTACAGAATTGAGAACTGATGGAATGACAAGGTATTTGGTGTCAGATAAAAACAAATAATACTAAACAAGGACCTCTATGTGGCACTGTGTCCTCAGTAGAAAGAATACATATGGGTCCAGGAATGAAGGAGTAGAAGCAGGACTGGACCTGCGTATCTTCATTGCCAATGACCCACTAGAGGACTTTATGCTTTCTGTCCCTGCAACTCTGGGATCTGCAGAGATAGAGGTCCCAAAATGGGTGCATTTTTGCTCTGTGCCAATAAATTATAATCTACAACTGCCACCAGGGCACTTTGGACTCTGTGTTGAGGGAGCAACAAGCCAGAAGAGGAGTTATTATTGGGGGCAGAAGTAATTGACACTGATAACGAGAGAGGAAATAGGTTCACTCTTACACAATGGGGACAGGGAGGAATATATGTGGACTCCAGATGATCCACTTGGGGCCCTATTGGTATTTCCTTGCCCCATTGTAACTAAATGGACACATGCAGCAACTCCTACCAGGCAAGGATCTGATTACTAGGGCTTAGACTCTTCAGGCATGAAGTTTTGAGTCACACCACATTGACCCCAAGACCTTTGAGATGATAGCTAAGGATGAAAGCAATTTAGAAGGAATAGTGGAGGAGGGAGAGGATGAGAATCTGAGACCAACTACAATAATAGGAGCTCTAGTTTGTCCCACTGGTATCGCTCTTCTAAGTATGTCATCAGGAATAGAGGTTCAAGACAACTGTGGAGGAGCTGTTTCCTTGAACTTGCATGGAGAAGTGCATCTGTGCAGTATATGTGGTGGACTGTGGCCTCGTTGGAGGTGCAGTGGTCACACTGTCCTTTCAAGAGAAACTGCTGCAGGAGAGTGACCTCAGCATCATGGCAGCATAAGATGCTCCCTCTTCTAATCTCTCCTTTTTAAACAACAAATCATACATCCATCCACAAACAAAAGTGCCTTTGTGAAAGCTGTTGGATCTAGTACATATGCCAAGGGACCTAGAAAGTCTCACCCACCTGTGCATCAGGTAATAGGCATATAGACATTGGTGAGGACTGTGGAACCAGCAGAGCCAATGAACCAGCCCAGACCCCTCTCAGGAAAAAAAACCCAAAAACCTCCACAGCAAAAGAAACAATCAAAAATTAAAATGGTAACCTATGGAATGGGAGAAAATATTTGCAAACCATGTATTGAATAAGGGGTTAGTATCCACAATACATAAAGAACACATAAAACTCAGTAACAAAGAACACAAACAATCCTGGATGTGGAGAAAAGGGAACCCTTATATACTGTTGGTAATGCAAATTGGTTCAGCCACTATGGTTGACATTCCTCAAAATATTAGAAATAAAACTACCATATGATCCAGCAATTCCACTCCGGGGTATATCCCAAAGGATATACCCAAAGTAGGATATTGAAGAGATATATGCACTTCTATGTTTACTGCAGCCTTATTCGCAACAGCCAAGATATAGAAACAACCTGAGTCTGTCAATGAACGAATGTATAAAGATGTGGTGTATATATATATATATATATATATTCAATGGAATATTATTCAGCTATGAGAAAGAAGGAAATCCTGCCATTTGCAATAACATGGGTGGACCTTGAGGGCATAATGCTAAGTGAGATAAGTAAGACAGAAAAAGACAAATACTGTATGATATTCATATATAGAATCTTAAAAAGCTGAACTTGTAAAAACATAGAATGGTAGTTACCAGGGGCTGGTGTGTAGGAGAATTTGGGAGACATAGTTTAAGGGTACAAATTTGCAACCAGTAGATAAATAAGTCCTGGAGATCTAATTCACAGCATAATGATTATAGATGACAATACTTCATTGTAAACTTCAAAGTTGCTAAGAGACTAGATCTTAATTATTCCTACCACCAAAAAGAAATGATAATTATATGACATGATGAAGGTTTTAGCTAACGCTATGGTGGTAATCATACTGCAATATATAAATATATCAAATCAACATGATGGACACCTTAAACTTATTCAATGTTATATGGCAATTATAGCCAATACAAATTTTAAAAAAGAAACAAGCTAAGAAGCCATAAAAAACACAAATGATCTTAATGTATATTGTTAAGTGAAAGAAGCCAGTCACAAAAGGCTACATACTGTATGATTCCAATTACATGACATTCTAGAAAAAGCAAAGTTATAGAGATATTAAAAAAAACCAGTGGTTGCCATGAGTTGGGGTTGGGGGCGGGGAAAAGTGAAGCACAAGAAATTGTTAGTACAATGAAACTCTTCTGTATGATACAATAATGGCGAATACATATCACCATACATTTGTCAAAACCTGTAGAACATTATAGTACAAAGTGCAAACCTTAATGTATGCACTCTTTAAAAAATAATTTAGGAGTTCATGAGGATGAAATGAAAAATGTGACAAATAATATTAGTTTATTACAAATGTATGAAACTAATTCACTGAAGGAGGTGGGGAAATAAGATATTGACCTAAGTAATTTTAGAAATGACTGGAGTCTGTAAGATTAAAGGCAAAGGAAATGTTCATAATCAGTATACTCTAGTTGATAACGATATCCCCCACAGGGGTATGGTATAGCAATTCTGGTATGTGTGTGTGTATGGGAATTAGACAAGTAAACTCATGGATGTTGAATGGTGGGAGCCAGGTTTCTCACAATTGAAATGGGAGGTTACAGATAAGCAAGGGGAGGACAAATGATAGATATGGTAACAAACTAGAGTCAGAGACATCTGTATGAACCCATGTTTAGCATAATATAGTTATAGATGGGTTACACACAGAAATATTTACGGTTATGTGTATATAAAATATAGTATACACACATATATTTCCTTTCTCTTTCAGCTAAGAAGGCCTAGAAGCAATGACAGCCTAGTAACAATGAGTACACCTAGTACCCAGATCTTGGTTTCTTGGAGAAAGGGCTGAAACTTGGACTCGGGCAGGAAATGTACAACATGAGTTGGAGCACCCTGTACTGCAAGAAATGAAGAAAGGAAGTTGTCAAAAAAATCTACATCGATGAGTGTATATTAAATGGACAGAGGAGTCTCCTGAAATGGCTCCTGAAATGGTCAAACTGGATGAATTTGAGCAACAAAATAAATTAGTGTTGGGTTATAACCCAAAGTATAAAATTAATAGCCATGAGTTCATACTAATATAAATAAATGGGGGAAGACATCGATCTTCTCTGAAGTGTTCCAAATAATTTATGCAAGAAAGTATCCCCTCAAGGAGGTACAGAGGTCCCTACTCCTTAAGTATGGGCCGCAGATAGTGACTTCCTTCCAAAGAGTACAGTATGGAAAGAGGTTTTATTTATTTATTTTTTTGGAAAGAGGTTTTAAAAAGAAACTTTACAGAGCAGAAATTGAGACACAGAAGTAGAGAACAAACATATGGACACCAAGGGGAGAAAGTGGCGGGGGGTCCGGGTGGTGGTGTGATGGATTGGGAGATTGGGATTGACATGTATACACTGATGTGTATAAAATGGATGACTAATAAGAAAATAAATAAATAAACATTAAAAAAAAAAGAAACTTTACGGTGGAAAACTCTGATAAACACCACCTCAGCTAGATAATCAAGACTACTGTAACAATTTATCATCAACTTAGCAGCTTCAAACAAGAGAAGTGTATTCCCTTTCAGTTCTTGGAGCCAGAGTCCAAAATGAGTCATGGGGCTACAGTCAAGTGTTCAACAGTGTTGGTTCCTTCTGGAGGCTCCATGGGATAATTTGTTCCTTATCTTTTCCACCTACTTGTGACTGCCAGCATTGCTTGACTTCTGTTTCTGTTGTCACGTTGCCTTCTCTTCTTCTGTAGTCAAATCTCCCTCTGCCTCCCTCTTATAAGGGCATTTGTGGTTACATTTAGGGCTCACCAGGTAAGAGAGATAATCTCCCCATTTCAAAATTAACTTAATGACATCTGTACACTACTTTTTGCAATATAAGGTTAACTTCTCAGGTTCCAGGGACTAAGACATGGATATCTTTGGGGCCATTATTCAACCCAGCACACTAACCATGAGAAAAGACATCACATATGTCCCAGCTAACAGATATTCTACAAAATATCTGGCCAGTACTCCTCAAAACTGTCAAGGTCATTGACAAGCAAAGTCTGAGAAACTGTCACAGCCAAGAGGAGTCTTAAGAGATGATAACATGTAGTAAAATATCCTAGATGGATCTCAAAGAGAAAAAAACGATTAGCTAAAAACTAATGAATCTGAATAAAGTGAGATTCTGTTAATAATAATGGTTGATATAGGCTTATTAATTATAAAAAAATACTATCAATAGATTAATGTAAAATGTTAATAATAAGGGAAATTGGATGTATTGTACATGAGAACTCTACCATCTTTGCCATTTTTTAATACATCTAAATATATTCTAAAATAAGTTTACTTTAAAAGTTAAAAATGTTTTGTTTATAGTCATTTCAATTATGCCGAAAACAATGTAAGTCTAAACAAAGTCCAGAAGGAAGCACATAAAACATCCAAAGTCAATTTTAATGACGGTTACTGGTCTGAGACATGATTTTCATATTAAAAGCAAACATAATTATTATTAATATAAATCAAAATTTGCTTGAATTTTCAAGCTAAAAATGAGATTCCAATATTGATGGTCATTGTGGATCTGTTTGTGATCATAAATGATATTGCAACTGGCCACCTTGTGCTTAAATCTTTGTTGCACTTCAAATTGTTTCTTTAGGACAGATTCTAAGAAGCAGATAGAATTACTGATAGATATGATACTTTTAAAAAAGATTATATATACTTATTCTCCCATAAGCCAGTCCTTTGCAATTTATTCACCGCTTTTCTGTCTAGCAAGTTTTTCTGAATCTAGAGATTAGTTAAATATATGCCTATATTTTTTCTGATATATTAAGTCTTATATATTAAACTTTCCCATCCCGTACTCATACAGAAGAATTTAAAATTTCTGGTTGTTAAAAAGGATGACAGGGGCTTCCCTGGTGGCGCAGTGGTTGAGAGTCCGCCTGCCGATGCAGGGGACGCGGGTTCATGCCCCGGTCCGGGAAGATCCCACATGCCACGGAGCGGCTGGGCCCGTGAGCCATGGCCGCTGAGCCTGCGCGTCCGGAGCCTGTGCTCCGCAACGGGAGAGGTCACAACAGTGAGAGGCCCGCGTACCACACACACACACACACACACACACACACACACACACAAAAAAAAAAAAAAAAAAAAAACAAATATAATTGGATAGATTTATATCTGCTTTCCATTGCATTTAGAATAAAATCCTAACTCTCTCATCAAAGCGCATAAAACCCTATAGCAACTGTCCCCCAAACTTCGACTTGTATCCCACTCTCCGTTTCAGATACATATACCTCCGCCAGTTCCTCACACATAATAAGCTAAGTCCTGCTTATGGCCTTGGCAAAAGCTCTTCCCTCAACCTGAAACACTTTCCTGAAATCTTTACATGATTGACTTGTAGTTATTCACATCTCAGTTCATATATCACCTACCCAGAGAGTCCTTCTCCAATGTCCCCTCAAGAAAATACCACCACCTGACCCTAAACCTCTTTATCACAGAACCCTGCTCACCTCCTTCTGAGCACTTTGCCACACTCTATAATTAAGGCATTCATTTAATTACTTGAATTCTGCCTGTCTTCCCCACGAAAGGAAAATGTACAACCTGGCTTGTACACTAATGTATCAACAGGGCTTAGAAGGGTGCTTGGCACAGTTTTAAGTGCTCAGTAAATGTTTGTTGAGCTAATGGATTTAACCTTTTTAGTATTGTCTTTTGTATAAAAAAGAATGTAAGTCAGATTTATTCCTAATTTAAAAAATACATTTCTTATCATTAAAAAAATCTGCACTTCAAAATTAATATTCGTAGTCATAATGTTCACTTTTGCTGTTTTTACCGGCAAGTCCTATCACTTGAATGCTGCTTATTTCAAAGTGCCATTCAGAAAATATGAACACTTTGCATTATAAACTAGTAGAGATTTAAAGCATATACTAAAATGCTGTAAACTTTGGTACAGCAAATCTGTCATTTATTTATAGGAAGTCACTGATGATATGCCACGTGTTTTTTCCCAACTGTACCCATAATTCACTGTTTGTAAAATATTTACACTTTGCTAATCTCTCAATAATATTTCATTTTGGCATGATAAGAAAAAATGTCATTGAAATTGAATATCTTCCCATAGTCAATGTGCTCTGATGAACCTGACAAAATATTTTAACCCTGCTTTTCAACTCCTTTAAAAATAAACTCTAGATATGCCTTAATTGCTAAGCATTTCTATAACTATATTAAATATAACATAGAACCATATTATATATACAACAAAACTTAGATATATTTTATTATATATAATGCATCGCTACAAATATATACAATAAAACGTATGCAGCTCTAAAATAAAATTTTTTAAACAATCTAAATTTATATTAACGTAAGAAACATTTTTTGTTGGGGTTTTATTGTTGTTATCTTTTAGTCATCTGTTTCTAATTTATTGAGATGTGGTCAGAAAATGTGATCTCGTGATATGGATTTTTGAAAACTATTGAAAATTGCATTTCTCAAATGTTATATATACGCACTTGAAAATAATGGGTATCCTTTGCTTGCTGGGGTTTATCAATGTTTATTAGATTAAGCAGATTAAGCTTATTCATTGTATTTTGAATTCTATATCTTTACTGATATTTTAAAGTTTTCTGATCTATCTTTTATTATCAAGGTTATATTATAGTCATGCATTTTTAAGCCAATTTCTCCTTGAAGAGACAAAGCATTTTACTTCAAAACACTCTAAAATAGTGGTTCCCGAATGTTAGTGTACACCAGCATCATCTGGGGCTTCTGGTAAGCCACGATCGGTGGTCCCACTCCCAGAGTTTCTGATTCAGTAGGTCTGGGGTGGGCGCCAAGAATTGGCATTTCTTACAAATTCTCAGGTGATGCTGCTGCTGCTGATCCGAGACCCCATTTTGAGAACCATTAGCCTAAAAGTGGATTTTCATCCTGGCTGCTAATTATAATCAACTGACGGGACTAAAAAGTAAAACTACCAGTGTTTGGACACCAAATATGACCAGAAAATTTAAGGGTAGGACCCAGGCTCCAGAAACTTTTTAAGATTCCCTAGGTTAATTCATTATGTAGCAGGAGTTGAGAACCATTAATCTAAAACATGTGTGAATCAATCTGACTTCACAATGTGTGATTAATATTCATCAAAGAGTAGTTTCTCCACACTTGGTTACCTTTAATTTGTCTAGAAATGTCCCCTTACTAGGCTCCTTATACCACTTTCCAATCTCCTTAGATTTTTCACTTACACAGACTTCACTGAATGACCATTACATGTAAAACACTATACCAGTTTGCTTTGTTTATACCTATTTTTGTGTTCCTCTTTTGTGTAGTTCTTTATCCTTATTTGAATTCATTATCATCTGAATAATAATAATCATCACAACAACAATAATAATGATAGTATTAACTATGTATCAGGCACTGTTCTAAGTGCTTTCCATGTATTAACTTATTTACTCCTCATACAACCTTATGAGGTAGGAATTATTATTTATATCAAACAAATGAGGAAATTGAGGCAAACAGAGTTTAAGTTAACCAAGGTCACCATAGTATTATAATAAGTGGCTGGAATATGAACTTAGATATGCAGTCTGCTTTGAGCTACTAACAATCAGAAATTAAAGTATCTGTAAAATTAGAGACACTGGAAAAATATTGTTTATCCAAAAATTGATTTGCAGCTTTGCTTAAAAATTGTATCGCCCGTTGTTTGTTTTAGTATGAATGCTTAGTAGAGTTTTTCATTCCAAAAAAAATTTTTTTAATTCCAAACTGGAGACCATTCTCAATCATAAACTGCATAAATCATATCCTTTGATTCTATACATTTGAACAGATGACATAATTTTTATATTAATCTGCAGAAATCAATGCAACACTATCATATATTTTTATACTGCAATTTTCAAAATTCTTTGTATGACAAATAATTATTGTACACAGAGAACACAGGTTGTGTAGGAAACCTTTTAACCTGTCTTTGATTTATATAAAATGCCCAGAATATTGCTAATCAGTACCTGTATTAGTCAGCTTGGGATGTTGTAACAGAATACCACAGACTGGGTGGCTTAAACAACAGAATATTTTCTTACAGTTGTGGAGGCTAGAAGTCCAAGATCAATGTGTGGCAAATTCAGTTTCTGGTGACAGCTCTCTTCCTGACTTTCAGAGGGAAAGCCACTATGTGCTCATATGATCTTTCCCCTGATTTCTGCGGAGGGGAGAGGGGCTTGAGGTTGAAGCAATTGCCATTAGCCAGTGATTTAATCAATTATGACTATGCAATGAAACCTCCATAAAAACCCCACATGACAGCTTTTTGGCCCTTTTTGAAGAGCTTCCATGTGGGGGAACAGAAGCTCCTTTGTTCCAGACCTCAGCTCTGTGTATCTCTTCATCTGACTATTGATTTGTATGTGGTAATCTAGTGAGTAAACTGGTTTTCCTGAGTTCTGTGAGCAGTTCTAGCAAATTAATCAAATCTAAGGAGGGAGTCATGGGAACCTGTCTTATAATCAGTAGGTCAGGTAACAACCATTGGAATTGAGTCCAGGAATGCTTTTCAGGTATCTTTAAATTCTGTCTTCATTAAATATAAATAACAGGCTGTAGTCATTAAGGATGTGATATATTTTGATATTGCTAGAAACGTTTCATGTATAGATTGACAACATGCAATAAATCAGTTGAAATAATTCCAAACCAAGCAATTTATTTGTTGAATGAATCTCTCTCAGGGTTGAAATTAGGAAGGTAAAGATAGAGAGAGGTGATATTCTAGTCACGATAGATTAACGTTCTAAAATTCAAATGAAAACCTCCCATTCAGCTGAGAAATTTGAGCATTTTAATTCCTCCCATTCCAATCTCAAAATTTCCATTCAAATTACCAAAATAATATAGACTATATTTTAAAAGTATCTGTACTCTCTCTGGTACCAATGACATTCATATGTCAGAAATGTCTGAGTCAAGAGAAGCTGGATTGAGAGAAAGGTCCCCCAAAATATGGTTCACTTAATGTAAAGAATAAGATTCACTCTTTGCTCCCACATCTCTACACTTTGGAAATAATTGGAAGATGCCTCTTAGCTCACAGTGACTAGATTTGGAAGCAGTTATAAGATGGCAGGCCAATCTTGATCATGTCAGCAATTCTGGGAAACAGGCCAGGTGTACAGGTAATTCAGAGAAAGCACCCTGCAGCTCTATACACATTGGACCAACTCTATGCTACGTAAAAGCAGGGGCACTGCAGACTGGTAAGATGACTCTATTCTGGCTGACCTTTTTCTGTCCTAAGATACACAGATAGCTATAAAGACTATAAGCACATTTTATATCTGGCTGAGTTTTTACCTAATCCCTTTTTGTTTCTGACTTCTAATATTCCAGTGAAAACAATGTTTGTAAGGCTCCGCTTTGTGTGAAAAGAAAAATGAAACCAACTGCAGTGTGTGTGTGTGTGTGTGTGTGTGTGTGTGTGTGTGTGTGTGTGTGTGTCTCAAAATAATGAATCCCAAACTGTAAAAGTTCATTTCCAGGTATTGGGGAATGGAGGACACAGAGATTGGTGGGGTATTAAGTTTCTATATTTTCTTTTTATATCCCTATATTATTACATTTTTAAAATTGTCTCTTAAAAGGAAAATAATAGATGAAAGTTTATATAAATTTGGAGTAGGGAAATCCGTTTTAAGCCTAACATCTAGGGTAACAATGGCATTCATATTTAGCATTTGAATAACTTGACATCAAAATATAAAATAATATAAAAGGAAAGAAAAGGAAGGGAAATTAAAAATTTCCATTTTTAAAAATGGAAAGGCCAATAAAAGATTGGGGAAAAAAATTTCCATGATATGATGAAGAAATATTTTCCTTAATACATACAGGGTCTTAAAAATCAATAAAACAACAAATACCTCAAATCTAGCTCCTAGCACATAGTATGTATCTAAAAATACTCTTATAAGTGAATTTTTTTCAAACAGGTAGAGAAAATGAGCTCATAAACAGATAGAAATATTCAAGCTTAATAAAAATCAATTAAATAAAAATTCAAAAAAATCATCCTTCTGCCTGGATTATCTATCCATCTTCCTGTGTACCTAGAAAATTCCTCAAGACTCAAGATATATACCAAGTATCATGTCATCTCTGAAGTCTTTCCTATTTCCCTATTCACATCATCTTCAGTGTTATCAGGTCACCGCTTATTTTATCCTGTCATTGAGTTTATTTTATTATAAATGTGAGGGCATGTTTGTCTTCCCAGCTGGACTTACTTCTAAAAGACAAGGAATTTTCTTTTTATTCCTTTTAAAAAAAATTGCGGTATAAGCAACATATAGCACTACATTAGTTTCAGATGTACAAAATAACGATACGATATTTGTATATACTGTGAAAGGATCAGAAAATTTCTCATTGCTAGAGGCATTTATAATATCTAACAGTTCCTAGACTGTGGTAGGTGTTCAATATTCATTGTACTGAATGAAATTGTTGTACGAAAATAAAGTGGAAAACTGAATATTCATTTACAAAGAAAAATAGAAAGTGAATTAATTTTTCTTTATCATAGTATGCAAGTTTACTTTAAAAGTATATTTTTATCTTTGCGATTCTGTTAGTCTTAAAGTTAAGGTTTTAAAATTTATTTTTAATTTAGTATTAAATTTGCCAAACCATTTTCAATAGTGTCATATTAATTACACTAAATCTTCTATTCTCACTGTAGTTAATGTAGATTGATCCTATCCCAGAATCCGCTGTGTGGTTTCACTAGAGAAAGTGGTAATGGTAGTGGTACTGGCAAGTTTTATCTTTGTACTGACTCACTATGCATATCTGGGACTATTTGTTACAAATTAACATGAGGAAGTCCCCAGTAAAACATTTAAAATTCTTCCGAAAGAATGTCAGTAGGGTTTTCCCATCAATAATCAATAATGATATGGGGGATAGCTCTGTGAGCCATCAGACACTTGTAAGGAGGTCAAGGTCCTGAATTATGGTCCTTTTATTACAACAGTTAACATTTTTCCCCACAGTCTCAGTCTGTACCCATAACCTCAGTTTTTAAAAAATGTCTATGATTTTATTGAAAAAAATGAGAAAAGATCAGTCCTTTGATAATGAAGAAAAATAGAAGGTTCATATAAACTGAAGATCAATTCTATTTCTTTTCTACAGAGAATCAGGCATGTTTACTGTAAAATAAACTTTGTTTAATATTTACATAATTTTAAATGTAAAATGCCTATTAAAGTAGGTTATAGATAGTAAAGAATAAAGTAGACACATAGTTCTGTGAGATTTTTTTTTCTGGTTACTCATCAGACTGGGTTCTTCTATGATTTAGTTGTGGCTTTTGGCTTTTCCTTCACATTTCAGATTAAAGAAGATTTTATATTGGTGTAACTTTAGCATATTTCAAGTCTTCTGTTTATTTTCTCAGCTCTTTTTGAATTTTTCTCATCTTTTAAAAACAGAACTTGGCTTTCATCTGGTGCATTAGAAGACTTATTTAAATGTTATTAAGTCATTAATATAAATAGTATATTTTAGCCACTCCAAATAAGAAATTTTCTGCTCAATGTCTATTTAGTGAATTAATGTATGACCTGACAGGGAACTAAAAATAAGAGATGCAAATCATATTTACCTCAAATCATTTTGGTTTTAACTCAATTTATTAAGCCTTAGAAATGTAAATTATGCATATTTATTAAGTACTTAAATCAATATACCAAGATGATGGGGAAAATGTGTATTTATATTATAGTACAGCTTTCAGCTGTTTGGATGAATTCATGGAAACTTACTCAAACCTGCCTCTCACATTTTCCTTTAAAAAACCACAAGTTTAATTTTAGAGGGAAAGAATGCCTCGGTCAAATGTAAGTTGAATTTGGCCAGAATGAAAACTCTCGATTACTTCATAGAGGACACTGTTGATTGCAAAACATCCCTAATATCTGAAGCATCAGAGAATAAAATTTAGTCATAATGCCATGTATTTGTCCATCTTTTCTCTTGTCACACTGTGGTTCACATTATGAACAATTGGAATGATTTTCTTGGGAAGTTTTGCATTCTGTAAAATGAAACTAATGATTATTCCAGCCCAAATCAATTTATGGAACAACTGTGAAGCAAAAATGACATGTGCATGAATGCACCTTGAACATTGCTCCATGATTAAAAAGTATTATCAAAGATCAATCAGTTAAAAAAATAAAAATATAAAATAAAAAATAAAAATACAGTAATGTAATTTTAAAGTATCACTTTTTCCTCTTTTGTATATTAACATTTATTTAATTTTTAATTTATTTAATTTTTTAATTGGCATGATTATATACATATATATGAACTTCAATTAAAGAAACTTTTCACTTTCTGAAAAAAAAATCAATCAGAATGTATAACATAAATTATATTTTGAAATGAGAATGGTTTTATTTTTATGAAAGTAATATATAATCATTGTTAGAATCAATTAATAAAGAAGAAAGGCAATCTAACCATAAAACACCTCCCAGAAATAAGCACTGTTAACATCTTGTCACATTCTCTTCTCTCACTATGTTTCTGTATATGTGTGTGTCTGTATGTGTGTGTATGCATGTTAAGATGTGTGTGTGTGTGTGTGTGTGTGTGTATGTGCATGTTAAGAATGGAGAACTACACAAGCATTTTGGATATTCGAACTGTATAATCTTTGATTTAGGATTATCTAATAAGTACAGAATAATTAGGTTAAATATGTATGTAACTAAATTACCCTACATAAATTTTTTACCAGCTTACTTTCTTACCAATAATGAATTTCTACTTCCTGCCATCCTTGCTAATATATTAAAAATTTTTTTTGATTGTCTAACAGATTTTTTAAGGTATCTTGTTGTTTTAACTTAATTTATAGTGAGGTGAATTTTTTTTCAAATATTTATTGATCATTTGCATTTTTATTTGTAATATTTACTAATTTTTGGCCCATTTCTTTCCTTATTGTTTTGTAGGCTTTCACGTACATTTAAAAGATGTTTTCAAACTCTTCCAAAAAATTAAAGAGGAGGGAACACTCCTAAACTCATTTTACAAGGCCAGCATCATCCTGATACCAAAGCCAGACAAGGACATTACAAGAAAAGAAAATTATAGGCCAATATCCCTGACGAATATAGATGCAAAAAAATCCTGAAAATCTATTAAAAACTGAATTCAACAGCACATTAAAAGGATCATACACCATGATCAACTGGAATTATCCCTGATATGCAAGGATGGTTTAACATAAACAAATCAACAAATATGATACACCACATTAGCAGAATGAAGGATAAAAACATAGGATAATCTCAATAGATGCAGAAAAATCATTTGACAAAATTCAACATCCTTTTACGGTAAAAAAAACTCTCAACAAATTAGTTATAGAAGGAATGAACCTCAACATAATGAAGGCCATATATGACAAGCCATAACTAACATTATACTCAACAGTGCAAAACTGAAAGCTTTTTCTTTAAGATCTGGAACCAGACAAAAGTGCCCCCTCTGGACATTTCTATTCAACCTAATATTGGAAGCCTTAACCAGAGGAACTAGGCAAGAAAAAGAAATAAAAAACATCCAAATAAGGAAAGGAAGGAATTAAATTATCTCTGTTTGCAGGGTACATCATATTATATAAAGGAAACATAAAGACTCCACCAAAAAAACTGTTAGAATAATAAACAAATTCAGTAAAGTTGCAGGATACAAAATCAATATACAAAAATCGTTTGTGTTTCTATACACTGACAACAAATTGAAAAATAAAGAAAGAAAACAAACCCATTTACAATGGCATAAAAAAGAAAACAATGCTTACTAATAAATTTAACCAAGAGGTGAAAGATATGAAGTTGAAAGTTATGACATTGATGGAAGAAGCTGAAGAAGACACAAATAAATGGACAGATGTCCCATGATCCTGGACTGGAAGAATTAATATTGTTAAAATGTCCATACTACCCCAATGTGATCTACAGATTTAATCCTTATCAAAATTACAATGGAATTTTTCATGGAAATAGAAAAAACAGTGGTAAAATTCATCTGGAACCACAAAAAAACCCTGAATAGTCAAAGCAATCTTGAGCAAAAAGAATAAAGGTAGAGGCATCACACTTCCTGATTTCAAATTATACTGCAAAGCTAAGTAGTCAAAACAGTATAGTACTGGAATAAAAAGAGACGCATAGACCAATGGAAAGAATTGATAGCCCAGAAATAAACTCATGCATTTACAGTAGACTAATATCTGATAAGGGCACCAAGAACACACAATGGGGAAAGGATAGTTTCTTCAATAAATGGTACTGGGAAAACTTGGTATCCACATACAAAAGAATAAAATTGGACCCCTATCTTATACCATACACAGAAAAAAAATGCCAAATTCATTAAAGACTTAAGATTTGAAACCTAAAATTCCTAGAAAACAAGGAAAAAAAGTCCTTTAAATTGGTTTTGGCAATGATTCTTTGCATAAGACACCAAAAGCACAGAAAACAAAAGCTAAAATAAACAAATGGGACTACATCAAACTAAAAAGCTTCTGCACAGCAAAAGAAACAATCAGTAAAATGAAACGGCAATCTATGGAAACAGAAAATATTTGCAAACCAAATATCAGGTAAAGGGTTAATAACCACAATATGTAAAGAACTCATCACTCATTGCCAAAACAAATGAATAAACAAACAAATAACCCAATTAAAAATGAGAAAAGGATCTAAATACACATTTTTCAAAGAAGACATACAGAGAGTCAACAGGTACATGAAAATATGTTCAACATCACTAATCATCACAGAAGTGCAAATGAAGACCATGAAACATCATCTCACACATTTTAGGATGGCTATCATCAAAAAGACAGGAGATAAGTGTTGGGGAGGATGTGGAGAAAAGAGAACCCTTGCACACTGTTGTTGGTATTGTAAATTGGTATAGATGGAAAACAGTGTAAAGTTCCCTCAAAACATAGAAAATAGGCCTACCAGATGATCCAGAAATTTCACTCCTGGGTATATATCCAAAGGAAATTAAATGAGTATCTCTAAGAGATATCTGTAATCCCATGTTCATTGTAGCATTATTCACAGTAGCCAAGATATGGATACAATCAGTGTCCATGGAGAGACAAATGGTTAAAGAAAATGTGGTATATGTATACTATGGGATAATATTCTGCCATACAAAAAAGGAGATCTTGCCATTTGCAACAACATAGATGAACATGGAGGACATTAGATTAAGTGAGATAAGCCAGACACAAGAAAGATAAATACTGTGTGATCTCACACATATTTAAAAAGTTGAACTCACTGAAGCAGAGAGTAGAATGATGGTTGTCATGGGCTGGATGGAGAGAAAATGGGGAGATGCTGGTCAAAGGGTGTAAACTTTCAGTTGCAAAATGAATAAGGTCTGGGGCTCTAATAATAGCATGGTGATTATAGTTAACAATACTGTACCGTATACTTGAAATTTCCTAAGAGAGTAGATCTTAAGTGTTCTCAATATACACACAAAAAAGGTAACAGTGATGTGATGGATGTGTAAAAAATTAACTTGATTGTGCTAATCATATCACAATGCATACATATATTAAATTATCATGTTGCAAACTTTTTAAAAAGTCACATTGTACAACCTAAATATATGCAATTGTATTTGTCAATCATGTTTCAATAAATCTGGAAAAAAATGATTTTCCCTCTGTCTGTCTTAGGTATGTATTTTTCCAGTTGCTTTGTTTTAAACCTTGTTTTTAAACTTTGTTCTTGGTTGTTTTTAGACATATAGAAGTGTTTTTAAGTTTGTTATATAGTCACTTAATTAATCTATACCTTAACCATTTTTGGTTTTGTTGTTGTTTAGGAAGGCCTGTCTCATTCCAATTTAATAAAATACATTCAATATTCTAGTACTTCTTTGGTTTGAATCAACAAAAATTTATTTTTGTTTGAAGAAGGATTTAAGGGTTTTAAAAAATATATCATTAAGTAACATCACTAGTATCATTTATTTAATTTTTTTTTTCCAAACTGACCTTAAATGCCAGTTAAAGATAAATTATTATATATATACTTGGGTTTCTTTCCAGATTTTTGATTCCATTCTATGAGTCTCTTTGTTCTGGCAACAATACCATATTGTTGTAATTACAGTAGCTTCATAAAAATGAAGACAAATTTCTCCTCACTACTTTCCTTTGTGCAGATTTTTTTAACCTGGAGAGCCTCATACATTTATTTATTTTTTTGATGAACATGGATGAACTTTGAAATGACATTGTCATATTCCAAAGTCTTCTATTTTTGCTAATTTATCTTTTCCTAGAAATTTTCATCCAAATTTTCAACTTTATTTGCATAATTATGTTCTTAATTTTTAAGTTCCTCTGTATTTGTGATTATATACTGATCTTGCTCTTACCCTCTGTAGGCTGTTGAATATTGATCTTATAATATAAACACAAGACCTGGGTATGATGGGTTCAGGGGATGGATTTTTTTGATATGAGCACTTTCAGTTATGTAGCATTTTCTTTTTCTCCTGTCCTTCTTCCCCTCTCTCTCACGGTAGGTGCTGTATGGGGGATCATCTTTTATCATCTGATTAACTGTTCCACCTGATCTGTATTCCAGGTATAGACTCTAGCTCTGCTTGATCTCCTTCTTTTAGTTTTTACCTTGTGAGTCGAAGGAGTGTCCTCTTGTTTCATTGTCTGTCTCATTGTGACAGATGCCCCAGAGAATCAAGATTATAACCTTGGTATATGGTGGCCCAGCAATGTTGGTAAACACAAAGATATAACAAATGAAGAACAAACACAACTCACAGTCTTTTTCATTTGTTACTGAAAGTGCCCATCCCTATCCCCCAACACCACCACCACCAATTTTTCATCTAAGTGATCATTTTAGTCAGTTCCTTGGAGGTAGGTAGACATCAGCTCTTATACTCTCATCTTTGCCTCATCTATTTGTAGAGATCAGAAAATATTTATTGGATGAGTTAATGAGTGAATCACTTTCTCATTGGTCTCTGTTATGCTCACTTCTCTTAAGTTTGAAAATGTTCAAGTTAACATAATAACATTTCCTAATATTTCCTAATGTTTTCATTTATATGTGATGTTAATTTCTGGTGTCATTTCCTACCACTTGTTTTCTTCCCTCTCTTCAACCCCACAACACACACAACACACACACTCACACACACACTCTTCCTGCTGGTTCCTTCCTGTTGCAGCCAGTACATACCTTCCCCAAATTTATACTAGTTACATAATAGGAAGGACATTCAAGCACCCATCCCTCCCTCCAGGTTTGTTTTTGAAAGGTAACTGTGAATAACAGAATAAAAAATACAGGAAATTTTAAAAATAGAAGGAAGCAAATCAGTATAATCTCAGCCTCCTAACACATCAGCTATTAGGTTTGTGAGTTTTCTCCATACATATGCTTACATCATAGTAAAAAATACGTTTTTTCTGTTTTGTTTTGTGGTACGCGGGCCTCTCACTGTTGTGGCCTCTCCCGTTGCGGAGCACAGGCTCCGGACGCGCAGGCTCAGCGGCCATGGCTCACGGGCCCAGCCGCTCCGTGGCACGTGGGATCTTCCCGGACCGGGGCACGAACCTACGTCCCCTGCATCGGCAGGCGGATTCTCAACCACTGCGCCACCAGGGAAGCCCCAAAATACCATTTTTATTAAGCATTAATTATATTTTTACCAGCTTGTTAATTGTTACCATAATTATTTTGATTTCTGCTTAATGGTCAATCAAGTGAAGATACTATAATTTGCTCAATTGCCTCTTTATCATTGCACCACTTGAAGGCTATTTTCACATGTTCACTATTATTAAAAAACCCAATGGTGATTATCTTTGTGTATTTATCTATATCTAACTTTTGAATTATTTTCTCAACATAAATTCCATCCTTTTATTCCAAAATAGCAGTGCTGTCTTTAATGGTGATTGGATCAGTTTAAAATATTATTATGGGGTTAATATTTTCATAATTTATCTCTACAAGTACCATTGAGTTATTGTCTCACATCACTTAATATATTTAGCAGTGAAAATAGATCTCTAAGTTTTCTTCCAGGTTTACATATCCATGAGTCTACTGAGTTCCCCTGGTTCTAAGGCAAAACCATTTCTAGACTAAAATTGTAAATTACTACAGTAGGGAACCCTTTAATTATATGAGTTACATCAACAAGAACAAATGGAATTCACCTTACAAAAATTCACTACCCATGCTAGAATGTCTTTAAAATGTAAGGCAGCTATATTTTGCAAACAACTTGTGGCAACATGTCCAAATAATTTCCATCTGAAGGAATAATTATAGGGTGTCTCTAGAAACACTGATAGGAAAACAGAATTTTAAAATTTACTTGTTTCAGAGTAGGATTAGTGGTAATAGCTAAACATGAGGGATGGGACAGATAGTCAAGCTATCTGAAATGTTTCTGATAATAATAATACACCTGCTGTTTACAGCTTAAATTTGGTGCAATTTTAAAATACTGAGAAATTATAAATATTATAATGCATTTTAGAACTATATATTGTAACAAATATCCGGACTAACAATTCTTTCTACCTACTCTTCTGCAAATAGATACAAAAAATGTTCATATGCCATGTAAGATAAGCTAATTAATAACTAAATGAATTTTTAAAGTTAAAGCATTTATTTTACCTGAAAACTTGATCTTATATATCCATTAGTGTTTATAGAATGAGCAGCTATTGGTCCACCCAAATAATTTTTTTTTTTTTTTTTTTTTTGCGGTATGCGGGCCTCTCACTGTTGTGGCCTCTCCCGTTGCGGAGCACAGGCTCCGGACGCACAGGCTCAGCGGCCATGGCTCACGGGCTTAGTTGCTCCGCGGCATGTGGGATCTTCCCGGACCAGGGCACGAACCCGTGTCTCCTGCATCGGCAGGCGGATTCTCAACCACTGCGCCACCAGGGAAGCCCCACCCAAATAATTTTTGTTGGAATATGTTTAAGTAGTTATCCCTCAAAAAAAAGAAATAACACCATGAATTTCGTTTTGGCAATCAGCAATGTAAATTATACTTGATTGAAGGGCACATACTGGGTTCAGTTGTAGACCTTGTTGCCAAGTCTATAGGAGAAGTGCTACTAAAATATTGTATAAGATTAGCCTGATAAAACCCACATTTATGGTGCTATTCTATTATTTAAGTGATTTTGTATTTAGTAAGAATTTTTTTTTAAAGAACTGGGGCTGAATGAAGTTGAATCTATTTGCTCTTCCACCACTGAAATGTGACCACACTGTTTTCATGTGTTCATTCATTCATTCATTCAATAACAACAGCCACAACAAATATATATTTGTAGAGAGAGACAGAGACAGGGAAAGAAATAGAAATTCTGAGGATACACTGGTGAAAAGTGAGGCACAGCCTCTCCTTACATGGAGTTTACAATCTAGTTAGACGAAACAAGTTAAAAATGAGAAAATTTCTCTTTGCTATGAGTGCTACAAGGAAGATAAAGCAAGGCAATATGACAGTGGTTATGGCGAGGGTTGACCCAGGTAACATAGAATGTTCGGGAATGGCTTCAAGAATTTTATGAGAGGCTGAGTGAAGAGAATAATTCAAGATGAGAACATGTGGAGGGAAAGTGTGCCATAGGAAACATCTAGTGAAAAGATCCTGGGGGCAGAAATGAGCATGGAGTGTGCAAAGAATAGAAAGAAACCTAAGTGTCCCTAGAGCATAAAGAAGGTGAGGCAGAATGGTAAAAGTAGGGCATCAGATTATGCCAGCCTTTGCACGCTATAATGAGCATTTTGCTTGACCTTCCAAGCATATCGAGGGATACTGCATATCATATTATGTAATTATACATATTATATAAGTGGTTTCCTAACAGATGTATAGTACTACCTTGTAGTTATTGCAGTGAAGTTTATTATTCTGGTACATTTTTATTATTATATGTTAATGTATTATTATATTACAAGATGACTGAATTAAGATTGCACATATAACTTTTTATTCATTGAGGTCTTACATTGTGCCAGTTAAAACACTAAGCATTATGTATAACATTTAATTAAATCCTCACAACAGCCTTTCTGTGTAGGAATTTATTATTACTCCCTCCCATTTTTCTCCCCACAGATGAAGAAACTGTGGAAATTTAATGGCTTGCTCAAGTTCATACTAATAAGAATTGGATCCTGGATTCTGAGAGTTTTTTACTCCAAGGAACCCACACAATCTGTAGGAGATTTTGCCTCCTGAACATGTCGAGGTCTGGGTAGCTTGCAAGTCAGGGTATTCAGCTGATACATGGGTAGTGGTAATATCGATAACTCAGATTCAGTGAACAAGCCTTGTTCTAAATGCTGTAAAGGTATTAACTCATTGAATCCTTACAATAACTTTATGAAGTAGGTGTTACTGTAATTTTCATTTTATAGATGAGGATACTGAAGCACAGAGAGGTTAAGTGATTCACCTTACATTACAAAACTAGTAGAGGGGCAGTGCCAGAATTTGAAGCCAGGAGTCTGACTCGGGAACTTATGCTCTCAACAATTATTCTTTAAATGCCTTTAAAATGTAAAATTTAAGAAAGGTAAAATTCAAGGCAGCAAGTGAGGACAACAGACCAAGCACTGCTTTGGTCTTTTGCATCAGTTTTCAGACCAAAGCAAGCAGTGCCTGGAAGCTTCTTGCAGGGAATGAAATCTTTCTGAGGGTCTCTGCCCTCAGATCACCAGAGTTAAACAAATGCGCCCTCATTGTTTTCCCACAGGCGCATATTTGGCATTTTAGGAGGGTCATTTTCTTTTCTCTTTTCTTATCTATCTTTCCTTCCTTCCTTCCTCTCTCCCTCCCTCCCTCCCTCTCTTCTTTTTTTCAGCTCTTTCTGATATATTGTAGAGTGGCCTCTGGCCACTAAATGACAATAGCACTGCCCCTCTCTGACCCCTCCACTCATCAGGACAACTAAAAAGAGGTCCAGGAAAAGTCCTTAGGTCCACCAAAGTGCTTTTGCATATCTACATCTATAGCTGATGGCAGGCCTTTTTATCTACTAGGGTAGAAGGGAAGTACCAACCCTTGAATGTCAGCTATGTGCCAGACATACATTGTGCAAGGCTATATTTGTACATGTGTGAATACACATCTTTTAAAATTTTACAGTAATTTTATCAACTTCTGAGGTAGGGATATTATCTCCAACTTGCATATAAGGAATGTGAGAATCAGAGAGATAATTTACCTAGAGTCTTACAGTGGTAGGGAGGGAAATTTAATTGAGGTCAGAATAACAAAGGCACTGCATCACAATGCCTGAACACTTGGGAGGTTTACCACACTGCTTCAGCTGTCTTGGTCTTTTGATATTTACCCTAGGCATGGTTTTCCCTTTCAGATGATTTCCAAGAAGGGAGAATATGGGGTCTACCTTCTTAACTCATGATAGAGTTTCATCTGAGAGATATGTCTTTAGAAGATCCCAGCTGGTCAGGGATTATACTTTCTGCTTTAGTATGTGACTCATTCTTAAAGTTCCCATCTCTTCCAGAACAAGAATTCAATTTAGGACTAAGGGCTCTGAAATGCTAAGTCTCAAAAAAGGCTGTGAAACATAATCTCTAGAAATTTTAGATAATAGGATTGTTTGTTATTTTTCCAGATGGAATGACATTCTGAAGCAAGGCATGGAACTAGATGAACTAAAAAGAAATAATTTTTTGACCATGTGATTAGCTAAAAAATGTATAGAGAAAGTAAATTGCTATGTGTTAATAAAATTGTCATTAATTTTTTATCCTATACATTTCCCCGATAACAACCTTTCTGTTAATTTAAATGTCAATTGAACATATTTTCAACTTCATTAATTAGGAGCTAGGAATAGCTTATGCCACAAGAAGAAATTTATTTTCAAATGTAGAGTGCTGACTAACATGATTTGAAGATTATTGTGGCAATAAAATGATTTTTTTGAGAAGGTCTAAAAGTGGAAAGCCAAAAGGCTAGCATTTCAAAAATAATCAATTACAGAAAACAATCTAATTTTGTTTGCAATTTCCTTCCATACTGACATCATAGTATTAGTTTTCAAATAAGAATTTTTCTATATCAATATTGGTTTTATGTTGGTTAAGAACCAGATATTAGTTAGTCCTCTATATTTTGAAGTGGGTACTATTTCATATATTTCTCATTGATAAGTTTGCTCCTTTAATGTTCTGCCCATGAAACTCAGTCTTATTTGAGCAACAATGATAATGATGTCAGGATAATTATGACAATGCTGTAGGTTATTTATGTTGCATAACTCTTTTATAATGTTTATAAAATACTTCTAGATTGAATTCCAGAAAAGTACCGATTTATCCTCCATTTCTCCTCACTCTTGCTAACATTACTATTATATATTTAAAAAAATAACCTCTGCCAGGGTGTGGAAAAAAGGGAGCCCTCTTGCACTGTGGGTGGGAATGTAAATTGATACAGCCAATATGGAGAACAGTATGGAGGTTCTTTAAAAAAATAAAAATAGAACTACCATATGACCCAGCAATCCCACTACTGGGCATATACCCTGAAAAAAACCATAATGCAAAAAGAGTCATGTACCACAATGTTCACTGCAGCTCTATTTACAATAGCCAGGACATGGAAGCAACCTAAGTGTCCATCGACAGATGAATGGATAAAGAAGATGTGGCACATATATACAATGGAATATTACTCAGTCATAAAAAGAAACGAAATTGAATTCTTTGTAGTGAGGTGGATGGACCTAGAGTCTGTCATACAGAGTGAAGTAAGTCAGAAAGAGAAAAACAAATACCATATGTTAACACATATATATGGAACCTAAAAAAATATATATGGTTCTGAAGAACCTAGGGGCAGGACAGGAATAAAGACGCAGATGTAGTGAATGGACTTGAGGGCACGGGGAGTGGGAAGGGTAAGCTGGGACGAAGTGAGAGAGTGGCATGGACATACATACACTACTAAATGTAAAATAGATAGCTAGTGGGAAGCAGCTGCATAGCACAGGGAGATCACCTCTGTGCTTTGTGACCACCTAGAGGGGTGGGATAGGGAGGGTGGGAGGGAGGGAGTCACAAGAGGGAAGAGATATGGGAACATATGTATATGTATAACTGATTCACTTTGTTATAAAGCAGAAACTAACACACCATTGTAAAGCAATTATACTCCAATAAAGATGTTAAAAAAATTTTTAATAAAAAATTAAAAAAAAACCCTCTGCCAATGCAAGAGAAAATTGTATTTTATATAAATATTTGCATTTCTTTGATTCTTTATCATCCTTGTATAGTGGAATATTTTAAGTATGCTGAATAGTCATTTATTTTAGGAATTGCATTTTCCCCTTTCTTGCCCGTTTTTGTCCTATTTCGGATTTTTTTTCTAATTCTGTATGAAACTTTTATTTATAGTAAATGTATTAACTTATTGTCCATCATATGCAATGCAAATTATTTCCTAATTTAGTTCTTTGACTTTATTTTTGTTAATAGTGGGTGTTTAAAACAATTTGCATGTAGTCAAATATATCAACGTTTCACATGTTGATATCCTTCTATCTTCACATCATTTCATTTTAATTATTGTAGCTGAATTTTATTAACTGATGGTAAAATCTGATCATAACTCTACTTTCTGGCTAAATGTACTTATGTTTTCTTGCTTATTGATTCCTCTATCTAAATTACGGCATTGCTTTGCCATTTTTTTTTAGAGGGAAGAAGGGAGGGAAGAGAGTTTTGACTTGAATTTTATTATATGTGTAAATTTGAGGAGAGTTTGTGTAACTGCAATGTCCACTCTTACCACTTTTCTCTCAATTTATTTACATCACTTTTTAAATCTATTCCATTATTAAGACTATTTTTAAGGTCATGCAAATATAGGTACTTTACATTTTCAGTTACAATTATTCCAAGACATTTTACATTTATAGTAATGTTGCTATTGTCAATAAAATATATATGTGTGGTTGTTTACTTCCCACTTTTTACACCTTTTTAAAATTGTCATGCAACTAGGTCTACAGTGTTGTGCTGAGGAAAAGTGTTGATAGTGGCCTTCCATATCTTGTTCCTAATTTTAATGAAAACATTTTTAACATTTGACCATTATGTACTATATTATATTTGTTATAGTTTTTTTTAAACTGTGTTTTGAGGTATAATTTACATATCATACAAGTTACTTATTTCAATTGTATAAGTCAATGCTATTTAGTAAGTTTACTGATTTGTGCAACCAATCACCCCAATCTGATTTTAAAATGTTTCAATCACCCCACAAGATCCCTCATGCCCGTTTTCAGTCATTCACTGAACACTATTCAGCCATGAGAAAAAGGTAATCCTGCCGTTTACAGAAATATGGATTAAATTTTAAATTATAAGGTAGTATATTAAGTGAAACTAGCCAAACTACTATATGATCTCATTTATATGTGGAATCTTAAAAATAGTCAAACTTGTAAAAACAGAAAGTAGAATGGTGGTAACTAGGTGGCATTTGGTGGGAAAGATAGGGAGATTCTGTTCAACGAATACATGTCTTCAGTTATAAAATTAATAAGCTCCGGGGATCTAATGGTGACCATAGTTAATAATACTGTATCGTGTTGTTGAAATTTGCTGAGAGTAGACCTTAAGCATTCTCATCAGAAAAATTAAAAAGATAAGTATCTCAGGTGATAGATGTGTGAATTAATCAGATTTTGGTAATCATTTCACTAAGTATATTTATATCTAACTGCCGCTTTAAATATATACAATTTTATTTGTCAATTATACCTCCATAAAGCTGGGGGAAAAGAAAGATTGCAACATAGAAACGCTGCCTTGACTTTCCAGCCTGCTAGCCTGCCCTGTGGATTTCGGACTCAAGACTGTGTCATCAGCTCTCCCCTGAATTTCCAGCTTCTCAGCCAGCTCTACAAATTACAGACTTGCTAGATCCCATAACTGTGTGAACAAAGTCATCAAAATCAATGCCTCGCTCCATCTGTCTCTATATCCGTCTCTGTCTCTCTGATACATATATATATATATGTGTATTTTTATATACGATATTTTTGAGTAAACTTGTCTTATTGTTGCCCTTTGGGTGTATTTTTCTGTCTAAATATTATTTCATATTTTAAAACTTTTAAAATATACTTTATTTTTAAACTTTTTTTATTAAGCCATTTTCTCTGCATTCCTGTTATTTTTCTGTCTTTAGTTAAATAATTCATTTGTTTCTTTAAAAGTAATTTAATATTTGTTTGACTTTAAACTTAATATATATGTTTAAAATGTATAGAATCCCATTCTCATCCATGTTGAATTGGCTGCTACTCTTTCAGGCTTTCATTAAGCTCTAAATCTTTCCCCCTTGGCCACAATTAAGAAATTACTGGTGAATGTTTACCTAAAGGTTGACATGCTTTGATTTATAATTTATACTGTTTATATCTGTCTAACAACAGTATGGAGTATGTACTGTCTGGGAGTAATGTTGGAGTTAGGGAAGTCTGTCAGAGAGTAACCAGATAACCATCTGTTTAGACAGTAGAAAGAAGAGAGTCAAGTGAATGCAGGAGATAGATTCAAGAATGGTGAATGAGAAAATATCAGGTACAAGTAGGTTGTAAGTAAGAAAAGAAAATTTGAATTTACAGGATCTGTATGATAGCTATATGGCTATTAAGCCATTAAACCAATTTGTAAGAAAGGTTTAGGTTTAAAGATACAGACTTGGGAAACAAATCATCAGCTCTGAGAATCAATTAAATGACCCAGAAAATTAAGGAGGAAAAACAGACAGCTATGGTTGGAATCCTAGGGAACACCTAAATCTGAGACACAGAGAAAGGAAGAGTAACCCTGAGAGGAGTGTGTTCATCAGTATGGGCTGCTATAACAAAAATATAGACTGGGTGGCTCAAACAACAAATATTTATTTCTCACAGTTCTGGAGGTTAGAAGTCTGAGATCAAGGAGCTGGCAGATTCTGTGTCTGATGAAAGCCTGCTTCTTTGTTGCACACTACCAACTTCTTGCTGCATCCTCATGTGGTAGAAAGGGAGCTAGAAATATCTCTGGGATCACATTTATAAGGGCACTAACCCCATCTGTGAGGATTCCACCATCATGACCTAATTATCTTCCAAAGTCTCCAAAGGCATTAAGTTTTAAACATGTGAATTTTGGGGAGACACAAACATTCAGTCCATAACAAGGAACTTGAGAAGACAAAAGTTGAGTAAGAGGAAAATCAGGAAATCATGGTGTCACAAAGTCCAAAGGTAGAGAGCATTTCCAGGTTTGCCCTTTAAATTTGAGTTTTTTTTTTTTTAAGTAGCATCTTGATGTAGTGTGAGAGAAGCAGTTTATGAATGCCTTCATTTGGCACCATTGATCATTAAATATCATCTTTGTAAGATCTGATTCACACAGAATTGGTCTGTGTTATGAACTTTGTGTCCCGCCTATTCATTATAGGCCTTACTTGTCTCTCATTCACAGAAATTGATGAAACTGGGAACTAGTCCGTAGAGGAAAAATGTTTAGCAATGAATTTGGTAATGGAATCTGTTCTAGTCATAGAATTTTTTACAGGTTCTCTTGGAAAAGTTAATAGGACAATAGCACATTACATCTGTAGTAGTTTTATTTCACTGCTGAATGAGTTGCACTGTATTTATTCTTTCCATGCCTTAAAATTCAACTATTACTGAGTTCTTTGCTGTCATGTGCTATGATCAAACATTAATAATATTTCATATTCTAAATATTTTGTTCACTAAAATTGCACATGAAGAAAAAAATTGGCTTTGAGATATTATTTTGGTCCTAACTCAAATGCTAGTGAAGTGGTATGAAAACTACAGACACGCCAAAGAAAATATAGTCAATGGAATTGCCCTCCTCTCATTTACCATCTTTTTTTCCCCCTGGATTTAATTTACTCATCATTTTCACTTTAATTGTTTTTATACCTCACTTGCAAACTGTAATAGTTATAAAAGAAATTAAAGACTTACATATTTCCAGGAGCTTTAATTTTGGAGTGTTTGCACACAAATTCCTTTTGACAGTTCTAGAAAACAGTGGAATATTCAACTGATCTAGTTTAGCTTTCTCCTAAAATCTATTAATACCAAATGTCAAAAGATTAAAAGACACTAGGTTGTGTATGCCCTTGGGTATGTAGGGGAGAAAAAAATATTTTACCTCTACATATCTTGTATTTCTGGGGCCCTATAACTTTAATAAAAGACCGATGAACAAGAGAAAAACAAACAGAAATTTATTAACGTGTGCATTGTGCATATGCATGGATAACTCAAAGAGGTAGTTAGAACTTGGGCTTGTCTAACAACAAAAGAACAATACATTTTTAGAGATGTGTCAAGGCAAAGGAAAAGGACTTTGAGCTTCTAGGGGTAGCAAATTATGGGGAGGCAAGTATGTGGGGAAATTAATAGTAGATAAGGGTAGCTTTAGCAAGGTTTGTTATGTAGGTTCCTCTGGTATGCTCTCTGGGGCTGATAAGGGTCTAGAGTTGTCTCTAGTGATTAACTTTTGTCCTTCCTGGTAGAGAGGAGAGTGCAGAGACTTTTACAGATTTATGTCCTGGTTTCAGGCAAATAGGAGAGCAGAGAACTTTTCTTGTATCTGCTTCTTCTCAATTGCCTTTGGCTCAAATAATACTTATGCCAAAGTGGCACATTTCGGGGTGGCATGTTTTGCTACCTTTCACGCATGTCCATCAAAGAGAATCTGGGTGGCATGGGAGGATCTTATCTTTTAGGAACTTCATTTCTGATGAAGAATTTTTTTCACCTCCAGATATAATTCTTCTCTTTGCCATACATGATGCTGTAGAGTGGATATGGCATACGACTTCTGGGTTTTCTGAGGAAGGATATAACTCTAGATTGACTTTAAGGCTTCTAGCTTTAAAGCAAATGGGTAGATAGTGATTATACAAATTACAGAAGAAGCAGATTGTGCAAGGAATGTGATGAGTTCAGACTCACACACATTCACGTTTTCAGTTTGAGATTAATATGGGATGTTCAAGTGGCAATATTGAGTATGCAGCTGAAGTTTGTAGTTCAAGGAAAAAACTTGGAGATGCATCATTGGGAAAGATTAGCTTATAGGTAGAAATTAAAGCCATGACGATAAAAGATATTTTTCCAGGGAGACAGTGTAGATGTGCAAAATAGTACATGAGGAAAATCCACATTTACTGGTTAGGAGTTATTTAGTTATTCCATTAAAAATAGTTAATATTTCTTGAATGCTCATTATGTCCAAATTTTGCTGCTAAGTATTTAACAATGAAAATCTCATTTAATCTTCATAATAATCATATGAGATAGATACTATTATTATAAAAATTTTCATTTTACAGGTGAAAAACAGAGGTTAAGTGACTTGACCAAATCACACATTCAGTAAGTGGTACAACGAGGAATTTGACTTAGTCCATGCTCTTGACCATTGTCATATGCTCTTCAAATATTTATTTAACAGCCAAGCACAATACAAGGCAGTTGAAATACAGCTGTGAAAAGGACAGATAATCCTGCTTTCATGGGGCTTACTTCCTTGTGGTGAGAAAAGCCTTAAACTTATAAAACCATAAGTAAAAACATAAGCTAAAATTGTGTTAAGGGCTATAAAGAAATAATTGGAGTAATATGACGGCGGGTGTAGAGATGGGGCAAGAGCCATTAGATAAGTTATCTGAGGAAGACAGCTTTAAACAGTATTTAACCTGAGACTTGAATAATGAGAAGAAGCCAGGGAAAGAGCTTTACAGGAATAGAGAACAGCAAGTGAAAAGACCTTGAGATAAGATAGGATGAACAAAGGGAAAAGTGGCATCAGAGGAGACTGGAGCAGGCAGGAGTCAAACCACATAAAGCCTTGCAGGCTGCAGGGAATAGTTTAGACTTTATTCTAAGAATAATGGGAAGGCAATAAGGGGTTTTAAGGAGAGGGGTCATATGATCTAATTAATACATAAAAATCGCACCTTGGTTGCTCTCTGAATAATAGATTGGAGGAAGATAAAAGTGAAAGTAACAGGAAGACCAAGAGGAAGCTATTACAATAGCCCATGCAAGACGTGATGGTGCCTCAATTTAAGGTAGTATCAGTGGAGATGAAAGGTAGACATGTTTGAGATATGTTCTGGATATAGATACTACAGAACATGCTGATTGATATGGAAGGTAAGAAAAAGGGAGAGATAAGTTATTTGCAGTTTTTGGGGCTGAGCAACTATGAGGATGGTGATTCCATTTACTGAGATGGAGAACATTGGGCAAGGAACATGTTGGTGGCTGGGAAATCAGTAATGTTGTTTTGGCAATGGCTGAATTAGACTTGTCCAATTCAGTGGAGAAGTCAAATAGAAAGTTGTAAATATGTCTGTAGCTCTGGAGTAAGTTCTAGATTATAGTTTTAAATTTAGAAGTCATCAACAGACAAATAAAGTCATGGATAAATAAGGTAACTTAAAAGGAGGAGAGGGCTTCCCTGGTGGCGCAGTGGTTGAGAGTCCGCCTGCCGATGCAGGCAACCTGGGTTCGTGCCCCGGTCCGGGAAGATCCCACATGCCGCGGAGCGGCTGGGCCCAGGAACCATGGCCACTGAGCCTGCGCGTCTGGAGCCCGTGCTCCACAACGGGAGAGGCCACAACAGTGAGAGGCCCGCGTACCGCAAAAAAAAAAAAAAAAGGAGGAGAGATTTTAAATGAGAAGAGAAGAAGGTACTGAAGTCCCTGGAACTCAAGGTTAGGGTACATCATTGTTTGGGGATTGGATACATAGGAAGAGCTAGCAAAGAAAACTGTAAATGCGTAACTAGTGCAATAAAAATACTTGACAATTTAACAACTCTCTTATTCTTAGGATACACCCCTCTATTGGCTTTAATGATGATGTACATTTCTGGTTTTCCTTCATTGCACAGAGTAAGTGATTGGCTTTCAATACGAAAAGATGAACTTCTTCCATGATAAGAAGAAGAAAATAGAAATATGAATACTGACACAGGTAAGTTTGTAGATTTGGTTGTGAGAAGATGATGCAGTTCTCTTCTGATGACTCTTATGATCTCAGTGAAGCATAAGGGGATGCAATAAACTAAGGGTAAAGATGGAACAGGCTGCAGGAGAGAATCACTGAATAGTATCAAGCAGAAATGATCTGAGAAGGAGGGTAAGAATCAAGACAGAATGATATTATGGAAACTTGAGGAAAGAAGAGTTTCAGATAGACGGGAAAAATCTGTGTTATCAAATTTTTTGTAAGTTCATTAAGGTAAAGAAAAAGCTTTACATCAGAAAGTTATTCTTAATGAAAGCAGATTCAGCAGAGTGGTAAAGTTAGAAGCCAGAGTACAGTGCCTGGGGAAGTGTGCAACATGAGGGTATAGAAAATGCAAGGGAGGACAGATTTTTAAAGATCTGTGAAGAAAAGAAGGAAAGTGAAAATAGCAAGAAAAAGTGACTTCTTTGAAGGAGGGCTTTATTTCATATTATTGTTTATATTTAGCTTTTTTTCTAGTTTTATTGGAAAATAATTGACATGTTTGAGTATGTGAGTATAGGTCATAGGAAAGTATCCAGTAAAGAAGAAGAAACTGAAGAGAGAGAAAGGAGAGCGGATAATTGATGGAGAGAAGTCCTGGGGGTAACTACCTGGGATGAGGTCAAAGAACACAGGTGGAAGTGACCGTAAATTTGACAATGTGGTTACAGACTATTCTAAGAACATTTATGAAAGACGGTTGACCTCTTGACATTTTCTGACATTCCCCACTGAATAGAACCATAATGTATTTTGTGTGCTTAAAGGTATTCATTAATATTTCAATGCAACTGAATGTTTTTTATGTTTTAGGTTGTCTTACAGAAAATTACTTAAGTAGCTCCTTATCCCCCCCAAATTTATTCATAAAGGCATATATGTGACTCTTCTTTAAAGATCTCTCCTTTAATTACTATTTCTTTCTTATTTCTTATTTATATCACGATGAATTAAATATTAACATATTGTCTTTGATTTAACCTAGAGTGAATATAAATGGTATTCTGGAAAAAGAAAAAAAAAACTGACTTCAATTTTACTCGCTACGCCTCTGCTGAATACCTCATTAGTGCTTTAATTCATGCACAAAAGGTTAAAATGTACTGAAAGTGACAATTCCTAAATGGAAAGCACTGTGCTTCTGGTTCACTCTCACAGTAAAGTACAATCATTCTGGGGAAAGGAAAGTGCTAGAGAAGAGTTGTCAGAGTTGGTAGCTGAGTTGAGTTACCATGTGACCCTCTGAGAGGTAGGGACATTAGAAGCAAAGGGACCTGAATGAATACGATCACATCACTTCTTTGGGAAATAGATGAATCGGGCAGGAGAGGCTATCGTAATGTCCACTTTCACAGGCTCCTTTAGAACTTCCGTACAACTGAAATATCACTTCTTGAGAGAATGTAATATGGTATGGGGTTATGAATGCAAAGTAAAATGAAAAATTGAGAGGATAGCTGTTTTCATTCCTCACATCATTTGTTCTTTGGTTAGTTGCCTGTGTTGGCAACAGGGGATCCTCTGAAGAGATAATCAGAACAACTGATGATGTGTGAATAACCCCATTTGTATATTTAAGAAACCAAAACCCTTCCCTTTACAGTCATATTTTTGCAGCTGTCATATGAGGACTATACACATATATATGGAAACAAGAGAATCCAATCCTCCAAAATATTTTCAAGTTCAATTATCTCTACCTGGCCCATGTACATGGAGCCATTGTATTTCTCTCTTAGAATTGTTTGTCATTGACTCCTCACTATAAATGAACTAATTCAGTTAAATGTCACTGTTATAATGAATTTCATATTATTATACATTTCAAATCCCAAAGGAGTATCCTTTCTCCAGGTAGTTTCTCCAAATATTTTATTTTCTCTAGTATTTGCCTAACTGAAAATTTACCTTTCAAGCCCTAGACTATGGGTCCAAATGAGTTTTCTTGGCTGCCCTTGAAGTAGAACAATCAATGAGATAGATGAGCAGAGGCCTTGGGAAGTTACATTGGGAACACTTGTCTTCCTGATTGTTGTTTATAGTGTTTGGCCAAGCTGATAATATTCTGTTTTAGGCAGCTCAATTGATGTGAATTATACACTGATTTTACCATATGGATAGCTACGCCATGAAATATATTACATTATTTCAACAACAGTATCATAATATGTTTTAATAAGAAAATCATACTAGCTTCTGGATAAAAGGAAATTATGCAGATGCAGTCCCTGTCTTCATGTGCAAAGACTTCACTTCATTAACAAAAGTCTACGTTATGTTGATAGAGAACTTTGCAGTTTTCAAAGCACTTCACATACATCTATTTGATGTTTACCACAACTGTATGCTGTAGGGATATGGGCATTAAAAAATAGTAAGCCAAGTCAGAATCTAGAAAGTAAAGTGAATGTCCAGTAGAGATGGTCCATATCCAAGTAAGAAAGCTGAGGTAATTAAGTACAAATTCCTTGGTTCAAGCAATTTTACTTCTAGGAATTTCTCTTATGGAAATAGTTATTGTTTCGGGGAGATCATTGACCAAAGTTGAAGTAAGATCCTTGTTTTTTTTTGCCAGGCAACAAATTAAGTAGTAGGTTATGTTTATAAGACAGTGAGTCAAAGATTCAAAACTTGAAGAAGCAGACTTTAGTTGGATTTTTTTCCCCAAATGAGTAATTTTAATATACACTCAGGATAACCTTAAGTAATAACCAGATATTGTCCTCAATGTTTTTCAGACCTCTGCTGATGTGATTTTTTTCTTCTTCTTGAACAGTTTCAAATGTCCAAGCCCAAATGTAATCATTGTATATTTACATTCTCAGTCTTATGAGAAGCAGACAAAAAGATGTTTTTCCATATGTGAGCAATGGGACACAACTTGCTCAGTGCGTCCCCTTCTTTCAATGCCCTGAAAAACTTTCTTATATGCAGGATGATTAAGAAAACATTCAATGAAAACTTCATTCTATCAATGGGAGCACTGAGGGACAAACTTCTTATGTTTGATAACAGAAATATTACACAGTTTTAAGGATGTGAAAAATTTCAAACATCTAGTGCTGTCTTTCCTTCTCTTTTTATAAATTATCTCATAGGACATATAAACATCTAAATTTTGCTATACTAAGCTCTACTGACAATTTACTAAGTCTGTATGTTCACAGATAAAAGAACCATTGTCACATGGGTAATAGCCAAGGTTTGGCCTACAGAGGCAGTATTGTCCAGTTTGATCCCCTTGATGCTCACATAGCTATGCAAGGATTACACACATACACACGTGCACACACACACACACAATTACAAACACTGTAATTAATATCCTTATATCCTTATTTATCCAGATGCCAAATTCAGTCTGATTTGTAGTAATAAACATTGATATCACTCTAAATATTTGTAAATAGGGAATTCAATAAATGTAATAGGGCATATAGGTAAATGGAACACTATGACGCCCCCCAAAATAAAAGAGATCTACATTTACTGAAATGAAAAGATGTCCACAATGAGCTAAATATATTTTATAAGAAAAATATACACATACACATCCATATATTTATGGAAAGATGTAAAATATGCTGATAAAAGTAGTTATCTTGAGATTATGGGACAACTTTCAAAGTCATGTAATAGAATTTTTACAAATGTTTTATAACACACATGAATTATTTACTTAATGAGAAAAAAGTAAATATATAAAACAAAATGAGTAAATTGAAAAACAGCTATTCATGGTATAATTTTACCTACATAAAATATATACATATATGTTTATATATGGATGAAAATCCTAGGACGATACATAGCTAATTCTTAATAGTGATTCTCTATAGCTATTAAGTGATGGAGTTATGGTAGAAATTCCACTTTCTTCATACCATTTGAATGTTTTACAACCATTATATATTACAGATTAATCTGTACATAGTGATGATAGCTATAACATGGATTCAGTCATTTTTATTATATAGTAGTATTCTCTAAGCAATGGCAACTCTTTCCCCCATCAATTTATAATCATTAGAGAAATATGATGCTCTAATATTCTAAGGACTTGATAACCTTCTAAAATAATACAATTACTAATTAAAATGTATTACCACTTCTGAAGAATAGTAAAGCAGTGTTCATTATTTTGAAATTTGCTTCAGAGCATATAATTTGTCCTTTAAGAGTTAATATAATTTTTATTTTTTTATTATTTTGGTCATAAAAGTGATTCATAGAGAACGATTAAAATAATGTGCTTCAGTAAATAATCAAGAAGACATTGGATGAATGAATATGATGTATTTTAATGGGAGTCACTTCTGATAACTAAAATCCTGATTCTCACATTTAAAATAAACTTGATAAAACACTACCCTTAAAATTTCAGTATCTTAATTCTATTTACTTTAATTTCATATTTACTCTAAAAACTGAAATGTTTGATAAACAGCAAGGACCTGCTTTATAGTACAGGGAACTATATTCAATATCTTGTAATAACCTATAATGGAAAGAATCTGAAAAAGATTTTATATATATATATATATATATATATATATATATATATATATATATATAAACACACACACACACACACACACACACACACACACACACACATATGACTGAATCAGTTTGCCATACACCTGAAACGTGAATCAACTATACTTTAATAAAAAATAAAAATTAAAAAAACTAAAATATTTGATTTAGATTGGAAAAACTGTAAAAGAATGATTGAGTAGGCAATATAAATACTTCACTTTATCCAATTCTTGGAAGCAAGTATGGAATATTAAACTTGTACATACAGGTGAAACAAAACAGGGGCATCTCATTTTTAGGGCAAGTAAGAAATAATCAGCTCTTTTTTTTGCTTTTTAACTCTTTGTTTTGTGTTCTGTGGTCCTTTCGAACAGCCCACTGATGCTACCTAGGACCATAAGGGGAAAAAAATGACTATGGAAAGATAAATGCTACTTTATACCTGTGAAAAATAAAAGGATATTTTTGATTTACCAAAAAGGAAAATGCATTTTCTTCGTGATATCTTTATTTAAACTTTGTCACATGAGCACATATCATCACAGTTCTAATGAATGAAACCAGGTTAAAGCTTAGTTGATTAATTAAAGAAGGAAATATATATCATATAAGTCCTTGTTGTGTGATTAAATAGGCATTTCCATATAAATAACGTGAAGGGTGCCCTTTAGGTAAAGTTTAATTATCTGAAAAATAACTGCAGTGACTGTCATTAGATTTTTTTTAAGTAAAAAAGAAATTTATGGTAAATCATAAGATTACCATCATTAAGCATGATCAACCTATCAGAAAATGTTTTCAAAATGATACCTAAGATTAGTGATGTTGAGCATCTTTTCCTGTGTTTGCACTAGGAAGCTGCTGCATAACACAGGGAGATCAGCTTGATGCTTTGTGATGACCTAGAGGGGTGGGATACGGAGGATGGGAGGGAGGCTCAAGAGGGAGGGGATATGAGGGTATATGTATACTTACAGGTGATGCTTTTTTTTAATGTCTTTATTGGAGTATAATTGCTTTACATTGTTGCATTAGTTTCTGCTGTATAACAAAGTGAATCAGCTATATGTATACATATATCCCCATATCCCCTACCTCTTGCATCTCCCTCCAACACTCCCTATCCCACCCATCTGGGTGGTCATAAAGTACAGAGCTGATCTCCCCGTGTGATGCAGCTGCTTCCCACTAGTTATGTATTTTACATTTGGTAGCGTATATATATCAATGCTGCTCTCTCACTTTGTCCTAGCTTACCCTTCACTCTCCCGGTATATTCAAGTCAATTGTCTATGTCTGTGTTTTTATTCCTGTCCCGCCCCTAGGTTCTTCAGAACCATTTTTTTTTTAACATCCATATATATGTGTTAGCATTACAGTATTTGTTCTTCTCTTTCTGACCTATGTCACTCTGTATGACAGTCTCTAGGTCCATCCACCTCACTACAAATAACTCAATTTCGTTCCTTTTTATGGCTGAGTAATATTCCATTGTATATATGTGTCACATCTTCTTTATCCATTCATCTGGTGATGGACACTTAGGTTGCTTTCATGTCCTGGGTATTGTAAATAGAGCTGGAAAGAATATTGCAGTACAAGACTCTTTTTGAATTATGGTTTTCTCAGGGTATATGCCCAGTAGTGGGACTGCTGGGTCATATGCTAGTTCTATTTTTCATTTTTAAGGAACCTCCATACTGTTCTCCATAGTGGCTGTATCAATTTACATTCCCATCAACAGTGCAACAGGGTTCCCTTTTCTCCACACCCACTCCAGCATTTATTGTGTGCATGTTTTGTGATGATGGCCACTCTGACTGTTGTGAGTAGATACCTCATTGTAGTTTTGAGTTGCATTTCTCTAATGATTAATGATGTTGAGCATGCTTTCATGTGTTTGTTGGCAATCTGTATACCTTGTTTGGAGAGATGTCTATTTAGGTCTTCTGCCCATTTTTGGATTGGGTTGTTTGTTTTTTTGATAGTGAGCTGCATGAGCTGCTTGTATGTTTTGGAGATTAATCCTTTGTCAGTTGCTTCATTTGCAAATATTTTCTCCCAATTCTAAGAGTTGTCTTTTTGTCTTGTTTATGGTTTCCTTTGCTGTGCAAAAGCTTTACAGCTTCATTTGGTCCCATTTGTTTGTTTTTATTTCCAGTTCTTTAAGAGGTGGGCCATAAAGGATCTTGCTGTGATTTATGTCATAGAGTGTTCTGCCTATGTTTTCCTCTAAGAGTATTATAGTGTCTGGCCTTAAATTTAGGTCTTTAATCCATTTTGAGTTTGTTTTTGTATACAGTGTTAGGGAGAGTTCTATTTTCATTCTTTTACATGCAGCTGTCCAGTTTTCCCAGCACCACTTATTGAAGAGGCTGTCTTTTCTCCATTGTAAATTTTTACCTCCTTTATCAAAGATAAGGTGACCATATCTGCGTGGATTTATCTCTGGGCTTTCTATCCTGTTGCATTGATCTATATTTCTATTTTTGTGCCAGTACCATACTGTCTTGATTACTGTAGCTTTGTAGTATAGTCTGAAGTCAGGGAGCCTGATTCCTACAGCTCCGTTTTTCTTTCTCATGATTGCTTTGGCTATTGGAGGTCTTTTGTGCTTCCATAAAACCTGTAAAATTGTTGTTCTAATTCTTTGAAAAATGCCATTGGTAGTTTGATAGTGATTGCATTGAATCTGTAGATTGCTTTGGATACTATAGTTATTTTCAAAATGTTGATTCTTCCAATCCAAGAATATGATATATCTCTCCATCTGTTTGTATTGTCTTTAATTTCTCCCATCAGTGTCTTATAGTTTTCTGCATACAGGTTTTTTTCTCCTTAGATAGGTTTATTCCTAGGTATTTTATTCTTTTTGTTGCAATAGTAAATGGGAGTGTTTCCTTAATTTCTCTTTCAGATTTTTCATCATCAGTGTAAAGGAATGCAAGAGATTTCTGTGCATTAATTTTGTATCCTGTTACTTTACCAATTTCATTTATTAGCTCTAGTAGTTTTCTCGTAGCATCTTTAGGACTCTCTATGTATAGTATCATGCTATCTGTAAACAGTGACAGTTTTACTTCTTCTTTTCTGATTTGGATTCCTTTTATTTCTTTTTCTTTTCTGATTGATGTGGCTAGAACGTCCAAATCAATGTTGAAGAATAGTGGTGAGAGTGGACAACCTTGTCTTGTTCCTGATCTTAGAGTAAATGTCTTCAGTTTTTCACCACTGAGAATGATGTTGGCTGTGGTTTTGTCATATATGGCCTTTATTATGTTGAGGCAAGTTCCCTCTATGCATACTTTCTGGAGAGTTTTTACCATAAATGGCTGTTGAATTTTGTCAAAAGCTTTTTCTGCATCTATTGAGATGATCATATGGTTTTTATCCTTCAATTTGTTAATATGGTGTATCACATTGATTGATTTGCATATATTGAAGAATCCTTGCATTCCTAGGATAAACCCCACTTGATCATGGTGTATGATCCTTTTAATGTGTGTTGGATTTTGTTTGCTAGTATTTTGTTGAGGATTTTTGCATCTATGTTCGTCAGTGATATTGGCCTGTAGTTTTCTTTTTTTGTGACATCTTTGTCTGGTTGGGTATCAGGGTGATGGTGGCCTCATAGAATCAGTTTGGGAGTGTTCCTCCCTCTGCTATATTTTGGAGGAGTTTGAGAAGGATAGGTGTTAGCTCTTCTCTAATTGTTTGATAGAATCCGCCTGTGAAGCCATCTGGTCCTGGGCTTTTGTTTGTTGGAAGATTTTTAATCACAGTCTCAATTTCAGTGCTTGTGATTTGTCTGTTTATATTTTCTATTTCTTACTGGTTCAGTCTCAGAATGTTGTGATCTTCCACAAATTTGTCTATTTCTTCCAGGTTATCCATTTTATTGGCATATAGTTGCTCGTAGTAATCTGTCATGATCCTTTGTATTTCTGCAGTGTCAGTTGTTACTTCTTTGTCATTTGTAATTCTATTGATTTGAGTCCTCTCCATGTTTGTCTTGATAAGTTTGGCTAATGGTTTATCAATTTTGTTTATCTTCTCAAAGAACCAGATTTTAGTTACTGATCTTAGCTATTGTTTTCTTCATTCGTTTTTCATTTATTTCTGATCTTATCTTTATGATTTCTTTCCTTCTGCTAAGTTGGGGTATTTTTTGTTCTTCTTTCTCTAATTGCTTTAGGTGTAAGCTTAGGTTGTTTATTTGAGAAGTTTCTTGTTTCTTGAGGTAGGATTGTATTGGTATAAACTTCCCTCTTAGAACTGCTTTTCCTGTATCCCATAGGTTTCGGGTCATCGTGTTTTTATTGTCATTCGTTTCTCCATATTTTTTGATTTCCTCTTTGATTTCTTCAGTGATCTCTTATTATTTTGTAGTGTATTGTTTAGCCTCCATGTGTTTGTATTTTTTACAGTTTTGTTTTCCTGTAATTGTTATGTAGTCTCATAGTGTTGTGGTCAGAAAAGATACCTGATACAATTTCAATTTTCTTAAATTTACCAAGGCTTGATTTGTGATGTAAGATATGATCTATCCTGGAGAATTTTCCATGAGCACTTGGGAAGAAAGTGTATTCTGCTGTTTTGGGATGGTATGCCCTATAAATATCAATTAAGTCCATCTTGTTTCATGTGTCATTTAAGGCTTGTGTTTCCTTATTTATTTTCATTTTGTATGATCTGTCCATTGGTGAAAGAGGGGTGTTAAAGTCCCCTATGCTGATTGTGCTACTGTCAATTTCCCCTTTTATGGCTGTTAGCATTTGCTTTATGTATTGAGGTACTCCTATGTTGGGTGCATATATATTTACAATTGTTATATCTTCTTCTTGGATTGATCCCTTGATCATTATGTAGTGTCCTTCTTTGTCTCTTGTAATAGTCTTTATTTTAAAGTCTATTTTGTCTGATATGAAAATTGCTATTCCTGCTTTCTTTTGATTTCCATTTGCATGGAATCTTTTTCCATCCCTTCACTTTCAGTCTGTATATGTCCCTAGGTCTCAAGTGGGTCTCTTGTAGACAGCATATATAAGGGTCTTGTTTTTGTATCCCTTCAGCCAGTCTACATCTTTTGGTTGGACCATTTAATCCATTTATATTTAAGGTAATTATCCAAATGTATGTTCCTATTACCATTTTCTTAATTGTTTTGTGTTTGTTTTTGTAGGTCTTTCTCTTCTCTTGTGTTTCCTGCCTAGGGAAGTTCCTTTAGCATTTGTTGTAGAGCTGGTTTGTTGGTGCTGAATTCTCTTAACTTTTGCTTGTCTGTAAAGGTTTTAATTTCTCCATCAAATCTGAATGAGATCCTTGATGGGTAGAGTAGTCTTGGCTGTAAGTTTTTCCCTTTCATCACTTTAAATATGTCCTGCCACACCCTTCTGGCTTGCACAATTTCTGCTGGAAGATCAGCTGTTAACCTTATGGGGGTTCCCTTGTATGTTATTTGTTGCTTTTCCATTGCTGCTTTTAAGATTTTTTCTTTGTATTTAATTTTTGATAGTTTGATTAATATGTGTCTTGGCATGTTTCTCCTTGGATTTATCCTGTATGGGACTCTCTGCGCTTCCTGGACTTGATTGACTATTTCCTTTCCCATATTAGGGAAATTTTCAACTATAATCTCTTCAAATTTTTTTCAATCCCTTTCTTTTTCTCTTCTTCTTCCGGGATCCCTAGAATTTGAATGTTGGTGCGTTTAATGTTGTCCCAGAGGTCTCTGAGATTGTCCTTAGTTCTTGTCATTCTTTTTTCTTTATTCTGTTCTTCAGTAGTTATTTTCTCTATTTTATCTTCCAGGTCACTTATCCGTTCTTCTGCCTCAGTTATTCTGCTATTGATTCCTTCTAGAGAATGTTTAATATCATCTATTGTGTTGCTCATCATTGTTTGTTCATCATTGCTCTTACGTTCTTCTAGGTCCTTGTTAATCGTTCCTTGTATTTTCTCTATTCTATTTCCAAGATTTTGGATCTTTACTATAATTACTCTGAATTCTTTTTCAGGTAGACTGCCTATTTCCTTTTCATTTGTTAGGTCTGCTGGGCTTTCATCTTGCTCCTTCATCTGCTGCATATTTCTCTGTCTTCTCATTTTGTTTTACTTACTGTGTTTAGTGTCTCCTTTTCACAGGCTTCAGGTTCGTAGTTCCCATTGTTTTTGGTGTCTGCCCCCAGTGGTTGAGGTTGGTTCAGTGGCTTGTGTAGACTTCCTGGTGGAAGGGACTGGTACCTGTGTTCTGGTGGGTAGGGCTGGATTTTGTCTTTCTGGTGGGCAGGGCCATGTCCGGTGGTGTGTTTTGGGGTGTCTGTGAATTTATTATGATTTTAGGCAGCCTCTCTGCTAATGGGTGGTTTGGTGTTCCTGTCTTGCTAGTTGTTTGGCATTGTGCATCCAGTGCTGGAGCTTGCTGGCCATGGGGTGGAGCTGGGTCTTAGCATTGAGACAGAGATCTCTCGGTGAGCTCTTGCCCTTTGATATTATGTGGGGCCGGGAGGTCTCTGGTGGTCCAATTTCCTTAACTCGGCTTTCCCACCTCAGAGGCTCAGGCCTGGCACCAGTCTGGAGCACCAAGACCCTGTCAGCCACACATCTCAGAATAAAAGTGAGAGAAAAAATGAAAAAAATAATATAATAAATTTTTAAAATTATTAAAATAACAAGTATAAAAAATAATAATAAAAAAGAAGAGAGCAACCAAACCAATAAACAAATAAACCAATGATAATAAGTGCTAAAAACTAAAGTAAGATAAACATAAAAAGCAGAAACAAATCAGTTGCAGACAGCAAACCTTAAGTCTACAGTTGGTCCCAAATTCCACTGCCTCAGTTTTGAGAACATTCATTGTCTACTCAGGTATTCCACAGATGCAGGGTACATCAAGTTGATTGTGGAGATTTAACCCGCTGCTCCTGAAGATGCATGGAGAGATTTCCTTTTCTCTTCTTTGTTTGCACAGCTCCTGGGGTTCAGCTTTGGTTTTGGCCCTGCCTCTGCGTGTAGGTCGCCTGAGGGCATTTGTTCCCACCCAGGCAGGACGGGGTTAAAGCAGCGGCTGATTAGGGGGCTCTTGCTCATTCAGGCCAGGGGGAGGGAGGGGTATGGCAGTTATAATTGGAATGTGGGGTGAGCCTGGGGCAGCAGAGCCCAGTGTGACATTGCAACAGCCTGAGATGCACCGTGTGTTCTCCTGGGGAACTTTTCCCTGGATCATGGGACTCTGGCAGTGGTGGGCTGCACAGGCTCCCAGTGGGGTGTGGATAATGACCTGTGCTTACACACAGGCTTCTTGGTGGCTCCAGCAGCAGCGTTAGCATTTCATGCCCATCTCTGGTGTGTGAGCTGATAGCTGTGGCTCATGCCTATCCCTGGAGCTCATTTAGGAGGTGCTCTGCCTTTTGTGCACAGACAGGGAAAGAATCCCCTCTCCTTGCGTACCCCAAAACAGTGGTCTCTTGCCTCTTAGGCAGTTCTAGGCTTTTTCTCAGACTCCCTCTGGGCTAGCTGTGGCACACTAGCCCCCTTCAGGCTGTGTTCATGAAGTCAACCCCAGTCCTCTTCCTGGGATCTGACCTCCGAAGCCTGAGCCTCAGTTCCCAGCCCCCACTGCCCCAGGGTGTGAACAGACAAGCCTCTCGGGCTGGTGAGTGCTGGTCGGCACTGATCCTCTATGTGGGAATCTCTCCACTTTGCCCTCTGCACCCCTGTTGTTGTGCTCTCCTCTGTGGCTCCGAAGATTCCCCCATGCCCACACCTTGTCTCTGCCAGTGAAGGGGCTTCCTAGTGTGTGGAAACTTCCTCCTTCACAGCTCCCTCCCAGAGGTGAAGGTTCTGTCCTTATTCTTTTGTCTCTGTCTTTTCTTTTTTCTTTTGCCCTACCCAGGTACGTGGGGATTTTCTTGCCTTTTGGTAAGTCTGAGGTCTTCTGCCAGTGTTCAGTTGTTCCACATGTGGGTGTATTTTTGATGTATTTGTGGGGAGGAAGGTGATCTCCATGTCTTAATCCTCTGCCATCTTGAAGGTTTCCCTCAGCTGATTCACTTTATTGTACAACAGAAACTAATACAACATTATAAAGCAATTATACTCTAATAAAGATTTTAAAAAATTATACCTGAGAATTAATCCCTTAAATCTAAGGGAACTTAGCATATATACACTATGCTGTTTTCTGATAAGTGGGTTTTTTGTCTTTAGTGTTTTTCTGTTTGTTTTTTGTAAACTGTGTGTAGGAAAATAAGTTGAAATACTTTACAGTCTTTGATGGGTTATCAAAACTGTCATTTTTCATAGAAACTCACATGATAAAAGGATCATATTTCATTTTCTTTGATTCAGTTAACTAAATCATAAGACAAGCACATTACTCTTGGTTGGGAAAATCAAGTAACTTTCAAAATTAATGGACATGTACTATTTTTTAGTTCATTGTCACTTTACTGAAGGCTAGGATCATGTTGAAATAGTCTCTAAAACCAAGATCTTACACATTGTTTATAAAGTTTTTCTCCTCTAGCATACCTAATAACAAAGAAGTGGATACACATACCCTAAGAGTCTGGGGGAAACTATGCCAAAACAGCTCAAAACAAATTCATTGTTTTATTGAATCTTTGGTGTCCTCTTAAAAATGCACATGGATTTTGCATCCTATTCCATAATATACATTTGTTTAAATAAAAATAGATGAAGATTTCTTTCAACTAAATTTTGGGGGTAAAATTGATGTTACAGAAAGATGCATCATATTTATATTTTGACTTTGCATAACTTTGTGCAGAAGTTAAGTTTGAGAAGCACAGTGCTTAAGAATGTCAGAGCCTGTATCTGAGACTGAAAAGATGGGATACCATGTAATTTCTCTTTAGAAGTACTGGAACAAGAAATGTATGTAACATTTACTTTGACCCTGTTTCACTACCAGTGTGAAACACTTACATTGAGGCAACCTATTCATTTTTGCTCATTTTGAAATTGTCATAAAGTATTTATTGTTATTTTTAACCAAACCCAAATCCTTGTAATTTTGACTTATTAATCTTAGTTCTGTTCTCAATGTAGTCATAAGTCAATACTCCTAAAAGCATAAACCCCAGAGTTAGACTATATACGAGTGTTTTTCTTAAAGATCAAAACAAATTTTAATATATGTGAAATATGAGTGTGCCCTTTGCCTTTCTGTAATGTGTATGTGTGGCTGGGAGGGGAGAAAGGGAGTGAGAATTATCTGGATCTACTTTTGAGGTGAACAGAATGAATGCATGAACAAGTAAAAAATACATAAAGTCTCTCGTATGGCAATGATGTAATATATTCAATGTCAAAATGAACACTGTTAAATTGTTAAAAACAAATAAACACAAATTCATCCATCTACTTGGAGATATATATTTTGTAGCTAATTCATCTTAATGGACTCAAGTAGTTCTACCTAATCAAACATTCTATAAGAACTGTACAGATATTCTGTCATTGTCAGAATTGTGCCTGGCAATCTCTCCATTATAAATTTCCTAGTCAAAATTAGCTCTTTTTGAGCAATAACATAACAGAGCATACAAAAGAAACACAAGAAAAATGTTCAGATAACAGTAACAGTAACAACAATAAATAACAAACTGTCATTTATTTAGTACTTAATATGTGTCAAATGTAGTGCTAGGGGCCTTAGATAAATTATTTTATTTAATCATCACAACACCCACAGAATGAGTATTTTTGTTTCAGTGGAACAGATGAGAAATTGAAATGTAAAGAGAATAACAAGCTTATCTAAGGTCATATAACTAGGTGATACTTGATGACACCAAGGTTGAAACCAAAGTTAGCTTCTAAAATTCTTTATCTCAGTAATTAAACTCCCTTAATATTAATAGTGCTTTCATTGATTGAAAAGATTAAAGCTACCTCTTATTATCTCCCTTATTCTTCTTTGTATTTTCCAAGTTTTCTTAAGTCTGTATTACATGTATAAATATCAAAATTATCTAAAATATTGTATTATTTACTGTATTGTATATAACATGAGAGTTTTGTAATAGTTGTATATTGTTTTAGTCTCTTCCATAATATTTTTTGAAAATAACCTCTTCTCCATTCCTTGTACATCTTATAGAACTATCATTTATGGTACCATGGTTTCTTTGCCTCAGGAATAGACTTTTCACTAAAGCCTAGCTAATCAAGATATTCCACCTCACAGATAAAGCAATTGGTCCAGGAGTTGGTCATTTTGCCCAGAGTCCTTCCCTGGAATTTATAATATGACTCTAGAATAAAGAAGCTTCTCTCCACTATGGTGTTTGGAGAATACAAATATGAGCCTACTGGTGGCTATCTTCCCTGTAATATGGAGAAGACCTGTCTATAAATGGAAGCCAAGTAGAGGGAAGCAGAAATGGGAAATAGCTATCTTAATAGTAGTAAATCCTAGTTTCAGCCCCTAAAGTTCTTGCTGTTTCCCCTTGTTCATTGCTCTTGCTATTTTCCCCTTGCCTTATTCTGGGGTTGAGTCTAAGAATGTATTATTATTAATTTTAAAGATCCTCAGTTGATTATGATGATTGGCTATGCATGGCAATCATGGGACATGTTATTAATTCATCCCTTTTGGTTTTTGATATATGTCAGTTTTTCACAAAAATTTTTTTCTGAAACACCAGTCACTCAAATACTCCACAGCAAAAAGGAGTTTTTCAGTGCTCATTAAAGGGTCTGAAAAGTCCTTCAGTAAAACTGATTAATTGCTGAAGCCAGCATTTCTCAATTGCCATTTTTTGGTTATGTAGTTATTAACATCTTACAAAACACAGTTTTAGAAATGTTGAGTGATATACTATATTTATATATAACAATTTGCCAAGATTACATTCATTTTAGCAGCTTAGTATAATTGAAAATTTATCTCTTTTACATGAACTTTTCCCCAGTTAACTTTGTGACTGATTAAATCTAAATTCATATCACTGGACTATCCTGCAATTTCCAGATAGTCAAGATGATTTTTAATTTCAACTGGAATCCAACATGTTATATTTCTCTGCCAGCTTTGGGCCATTTGAATATTTGATAAGAAGGACTTCTAAAGCTACATTAATGTCTTTGTTCACTATGTTGAATCAGAAAGAGTTAAGGATAGAGTCTCAAGTTATTCTGCCAGACTATTTTTCAAGTTAACACTGGTTAATTATTTGATATATTTGATATGTTATTCAACTGCTAATCCACCTAACACTTTTATCCTTCAGGTCACATTTTCCTTTCAACTGTAAGTATGCCACAAGAGATTTTGTCATTTGGTTTCCTGAAATCAAACTTGATCTTCATACACAGTTGTGTATTCAACCAAGTTGAATACCAAAAATATTTGCCCAAAATATTTCAGTTAGAAATTTTCTGAGGGAGTACAGCCCAAAGACTCTTATCTTTAAGTCGGCCAAGACCAAACCAGATTGAAATGGAATATATTAAATTTTATAGAAAAATAAAACAACTCTGAAACAAGAAAACTGATGATTAAAACTTTCTGTTATGCTAAATGTTTTTAAAATTGGTGGCCCGTTACCCAAAATTCCCTCTTATCAAGATATTTAAAATTTCAAAATTAGAAATATACTTTTTGTCACCTGCAAATATTCCTGGAAAATGTCACTGAAAATAAGGTTCAAAGTATTTTTTTAATTTTTAAATTTTAATTTGATATATATAAAAGAACACATATCATAGCTGTATACCTTGAATTCTCACAAAGCTGACATAATTCGTACCCAGATAAACAGAACCCCATACCCAGAAGCCTTTTGCAGGCTCCCTTGCTCTTACTACCCCTCCAAGAATAACCACTATCCTAACTTCTAACTCCATAGATTAATTCTGCCTCCTGGAATAGAGCACAGGTCCAGGTTCATTAGATAAATTATAGTTCACAGAATTATTCTAAATGTTCAAGTTGAAGAAACTCAATGTTTTTCTTTAAAGTTTCTTGAACTGTCTGGTTGTACAATCTTGGCCAAATTGTTTAACCTCTCTGAGCCTCAGCTTCTTCAACTTTACAATGGAAATAATTATAGTACCTATCTCACAGGCTTGTGAATAGTAAATATTTTATACATATATATGTATATGTATTTACATCTATACAAATATTGTGTAGTAACTTTGTATGGATATATAGATAGATTTTGTAAAGTGTAGCACCTGGCACACAGTAAACACTCAAATTGTAATTATTGTTGGAGTGTTTAGAATACCCTAATATATATTTTAAATTATTATTAGTGTTAATTAAAACTATTGGTAATTAAATCAACTTTGTTTTGGGGGTTATGTTTTTCTTTCTTTCTTTTTTTTTTTGCTTACCATCAAAAATATATCTTCCATTAGTTACCATACAGCGATCCCCTTTACCCATTTGGAGCCTCTCACACATACCTCTTCCTCTCTGGTAACCACTACTCTGTTCTCTGTATCTATGTGTTTGTTTTTGTTTGGTTTGTTCACTTATTTTGTTTTTGTTTGTTTGTTTATAAACTTTTTATATTCCACATGAGTCTTTCTCCATCTGACTTATTTCATTTAGCATAATACCCTAAATATCTATCCATGTTGTCACCAATAACAAGATTTCAACTTTTTATGGCTGAGTAATATTCCATTGTATATATACAATTTCTTCCTTTAGGTATGCTAATAATTGTTTTATATATATTGGTGCTTCTATGTTAGGTACATGTATATTAATCACAGTTATGTCTTCTTAATAAATTGCCCCTTTAATATTATATACTGTCCATCTTTGTGTCTTGTTACCTTTTTTGGCTTGAAATCTATTTTGTCTGATATGAATATGGCTACATCCACTTTCTTTTGGCTACCATTTGCTTGGAGCATCTTCTTCCATCCCTTCACTTTTAACCTTTGTTTGTCTTTAGAGCTAAGGGGTGTCTCTTGGAGGCAGCATATATTTGCATCTTGTTTCTTAATCCATGTGGTCACTCTGTGTTTTTTGATTGGTGAATGCAATCCATTTATATTTAGGGTGACTACTGACAGATGAGGACATGGTATTGCCATTTTATTTCTTGTTTTCCTGTTTTTCTATATTTCCATTGTTTATTTTTCTTAGTATTTCTGTATGCCATTTTGTTATTTATTTATTTATTTGTCTGTTTTGGGTCTTTGCTGCTGTGCGTGGGCTTTCTCTAGTTGTGGTGAGCAGGGGCTACTCTTCATTGTGGTGTGGGGGCTTCTCACTGCAGTGGCTTCTCTTGTTGCAGAGCATGGGCTCTAGGCACACAGGCACAGTAGTTGTGGCACATGGGCTTAGTTGCTCCGCGGCATGTGGGATCTTCCTGGACAAGGGATCGAACCTGTGTCCCCTGCATTGGCAAGAGGATTCTTAACCACTGTGTCACCAGGGAAGTCCCCTGTGTGCCATTTTGGTTTGGTCCTTTTCTATGATATTTTTCTGCTTTTCCTCATTTAAAAAAAAATATTTATTTATTTATTTATTTATTTTTGGCTCTGTCAGGTCTTTGTTGCTTGCGGCGAGCAGGGGCTACTCTTCATTGCAGTGCGTGGCCTTTTCATTGCAGTGGCTTCTCTTGTTGCAGAGCACGGGCTCTAGGCACACAGGGTCAGTAGTTGTGGCTCATGGGCTTCAGTGGTTGTGGCTCGTGGGCTCTAGAGCACTGGCTCTAGAGCACTGGCTCAGTAGCTGTGGCTCACTGGGCTTAGTTGCTCTGTGGTATGTGGGATCTTCCCAGACCAGGGCTCCAACCCGTGTCCCCTGCATTGGTAGGCGAATTTTTTTTTTTTTTTTTTTTTGTGGTATGCGGGCCTCTCACTGTTGTGGTGTCTCTCGTTGCGGAGCACAGGCTCCGGACGCGCAGGCTCAGTGGCCATGGCTCATGGGCCCAGCTGCTCCGTGGCATGTGGGATCTTTCTGGACCAGGGCACGAACCCGCATCCCCTGCATCGACAGACGGACTCTCAACCACTGTGCCACCAGGGAAGCCCCACTTTTCCTCATTTTTATGTTTTGTGTCTCTGCTGTATGTTTATGTTTTGTGGTTACTCTGAAGTTTGTATAAAGCATCTCATAGATAAAATAGTGCTTTTTCTGCTGGTAGCATCTCATCTTCATTTACCTATACATATTCCATCCTTTTCCTCTTCCTCTTTTATGTTTTTGTTGTCTCAAATTATCTTTTACTATGTTGTGAGTTTGTTACCTGGGATAGCTATAGTTTTTTTTTTAAACCTATTCTGATAAAGAGTTGCAATTTTCTAGTTCTATTTATCACCTAGCTCAAAGTTTTGTGTATTTTTGCTGTTTTGTTTCTGGTAGAAGAGGTCCTTTTAATGTCTCTCATAAGGCAGATCTAGTGTTAATGAGCTTCCTCAGCTTTTGGTTTTTTTTGTAGTCTTTATTTCTCCTTCGTATCTGAATGATAATTTTGCTTGATAGAGTATTCTTGGGTGACAGTTTTTATCTTAGTGTTTTCAGAATGTCATTCCACTTCCTTCTGGCCTATAGAGTTTCTGCTGAGAAATCAGCTGATACCCCAATGCGGATTCCTTTGTACGTTACCACCTTTTTTCCCCTAGCTGCCTTTAAAATTCTTTCTCTGTTATTGACTTTTGACAATTTTAATATTATGTGCCTTAGAGAAGGTCTTTTTGCATTGAGACAATTAGGTGTTCGGTGTTCTCTTAGCTTCATAGACTTGTATATCCAGTTCCTCTCCCAAATTTGGGAAGTTCTCAGCTTTTATTTCTTTAAATAATCTCTCTGCTCCCTTCTCTCTTTCTTCTCCTACCAGGACACCCATTATCCTAATGTTGCCCTTCCTGAAAGAATCAGATAGTTTTCATAGAATTTCCTCATTTTTCTATATCTTATTTCTCTTTCTTCTACTTATATCATGTCTAGATTTCTACCTTCATGCTCACTAATTCTTTCTTCCATATGGTCTGCTATATTTCCAGTGCTTTTGGATACATTTTTCATCTCAGTTTGTGGTTTGGTTCTTTTTTAGAGCTTCAATCTCTATGGCAAAATATTCCTTCTATTCATTAATTTTATTGCTAGGCTCATTAAATTGCCTTTCTGAGTTTTCTTGTATCTCATTGAGTTTCTTCATGACACCTACTTTGAATTCTCTATCAGTTAAATCACAATATTCTGTGACTTCTGGAAAACTATCTTTTTGTATGTGTGTGTGTGGTGCTTTAGTGTAACTGTGGTTCTTCATAGTGCTTGATGAATTGTTCCCCAGTTGGTGTATTTGAAATTAAATGACAGGTTAGAAGTTAGTCTTTCTTTTCTTTTGTAGATGGTGCTGTAACACAAGTTTTTGGTTTCTTTTACCTGAGCTACCTCTGTTTATATTTGAGAGTTGGCACTTTCCAGCCTCCATCTTCTCTGTAAAAGGTGTGGCTGCATGCCTTCTTTGTCTCTTCTTCTGCCTCTGGGGTTCTTGCTGCCTTGCTTCTGCCAGAATCATTGTCAATACTGGGCTCTTCCCTTGTGTTGGGGATCCCCTGAAACAAAGGGTCTACCATGGCAGGAGGGGGCAGTGGGGGGAGGAAGCTGGTGTCATGCAAGTGCCTCTACCATGTCCGGTGTTGTAAGGTTCACGGCTCCACCACTGCCAATGGGGGGGTGAGGGGGTGGGGCCTGGGGTCGTAAGTGCTTTAGTGGCTAGAGGGATGGGATCCTAGGCTGCAGAGGCTGGTGTGTTTGGGATGCCTGCTGCTACTGGGGTCTCTAAGGCTGTGGGTTCATCTGCTGTAGTCAGAAGGTCAGGATTGCAGGCAGCAGTCCACCCATCTTTAAATGTACATAGTTTTGAAATTCTCAAGCATCCTTTTGTGTTGAGCAGAGGCACTTTTGTTGAGTTGTGGATGTTTTACACATTGCAAGATTGAAAGGAGGAGATAAAGGTAGCTTTTCACTCTGCCATGTTTCTGGCATAACCCCAAATCTTCGTTAAGAAATAGAATGTTTTAAATTTTTTTCAAATAAAAAATACTGTTTTTATTGAACCTCATTATAAACACTAACATAATGAATATCATGTTCTTGAATGATTGATTCACCTAGAGTGTTTGCAAGTTTATCTTCTGTATTATGGTGATTTTAAAATTCTTCACACTGACATTGAAATATGTCAATAATCTGTCTGTCAGCACATTCATGACTCACATAAAGTTCTACATGAAAAGCCATTGGTAATTTTCAAACATTTTAGAAAAGGTCTGAATAAAGCAATTAACCATGAAAATTGTTTTTGATTTTTTAGTAGTTTTAATATTTTATGATTACATCAGAATATGACTCTTCTATCATTTTTAAGTCATGGTTATTGAGAATTCATGTAGGAGTCTAATTCAATAGGTATGGAATTATAAAATGAGGATGTGTCACAATTGCACAAATATATGCTTAAAAGCATGTGGTTTTTGTTTGGTTATTGTTGTTATTGTTTGTTTTTCTGTGTTCCTGATATAACAGGTTTATTATCTCAAAGCTCTATCACTGAAATACTGGGAGTCCATACTTATTGACATGGACATTTAAAAAAATTATTTCATTGAAGTATAATTTACATACAATGCAATTCACTCATTTTAAGTGTGTATCTCAGTGGTTTCTCATACATTTAGAGAGTTATGCAAATATCACTAAAATCCAGTTTTAGAACATTTTCCTCAGCCCCAAGAGATCCATCATAACTTTGCAGTCAATCCTTGTCTGCCACCTCCAGATGCAGGCAACAACTAATTTACTTTTTGTTTCTACAGATTTGCCTGTCCTGGACTTTCCATATAAATGGTATAATTCAGTAGTATATTTTAGGTAAAGTTGTTTTATAGTGTTGTTTAAGTCTCCTATGCTCTTGCTGATTTTCTATCTAGGTATTCTATCCATTAGTGAAAGTGGGGCATTGAAGTTTCCTAGTATGATTGTTAAACTGTTTATTTCTCCTTTAGTTTCTGTTGCTTTTTGCTTTATGTTTTGGGGGGCAGTGTTGTTATTATGAACATAGGCTTTAAAAATTATGTTTTATGAAATACGCACTTCCAGAAGTTTAGAGTAATGACCACAAAAACACTCCTCAATGCAGGCAACAAAATGACAGCAAAAATTGTCAAAATAAATTTTTCATGACTTTGGAAATTAACCAAAATCTTGGGAAAATCTGAAGAGCATTTATTTAGGAAAAAAGGCTAAATCTCAATAAGAACAGTGAGAAGTTTTACATTTAACTTGCCCTATTTCTATCCCTTCCTCTTTCATTTTGTGGTAGACTTAAAATCCAACAGCATCACAATGAGCTTATCTGTGAAAACCAGCACACTGTTGGATATAACTGGTTTAGAGTTCCCCCAATACACCATCCATTGAGAACTGTCACTATTCAATATGTTTGGCAGCTCCCTAAAAAGCTCCATTGTCAGTGTTTGCTTTTATTTGACCTGACTCAGAGATAACTTTGCATGAGCATCCCTAAGTTGTGGAAACAATCAGCAGCAAGTATTTAACATGTCAACTGACTGAAGTAACAATACTAGCTAAGACTAACTAGAGGCTAACCAAAAATTTTTTTAAAAAACTGAAGAATAAGATATTCATAAAGGATTTTTTAAAGTCTGAAACATTCCTGGGAATCTAGAAGGTCACATGTATGTGTTAAGATGTTTGCATGCCAAGGAAAGATCTGAGAGGATCTTAATCTCTTACCTCTGGCTGACCTTGTGTCACTATACAATCAGGAAATAAAGGCTAAGGCAGAGTTGTAAATTTCCTACCTAAGCATTAGAAACGTGTCTCAACAAACATACAGAGGCTCTTGGTAAGGACAGAAGAATTATTGGTTCAATTAGTTTAAGTATATCTCTGTCCAACCATTAGCTGTCAACTAAGATACATCAATGACCACACACAACACTGAATACATACTTTACAGAATGCTTCAATGACATCACAGAAGAAATAAACAGGAGAGGAACAACAATAACTGATTCTCAGTTTGGCCACATCATTGTATTTAAAATGTCCAGTTTTAAAGAAAAAATCTGAGACACGAAAAGAAACAGGAAAATATGGCCCATAAAAAGGAAAAGCAAATGAATACAAATTATCTCTGAGGAAGCACAAATTTTGGACTTACTAGATAAAGACTTTAAAATCAGTTGTTACAAATTAGTTCAAAGACTAAAGAGAACAATGTCTAGATAAATAAAAGATATTATGAGAATGATGTTTCACCAAATATAGCATGTCAATAAAGGCATAGAAAGTATATAAAAAATAAATAAAATGCTGTAGCTGAAAAGTACAATAACTGAAATGAAAAATGCACTAAAGGGGCTCAATATCAGATTTGAGCAGGCATAAGAAAGAATCCGTGAATTTGAGATAGGTCAAATGAAACTATCCAGTCTGAGGAAAAGCAAGATAACAGCATGAAGAAAAATGAACAGAGCCTAAGAAACTTTTAGAATACCATCAAAAATATCATATAGGCATCATGGGAATCTGAGGAGAGAAGGGAGAAGAGGCACAATGAATATTTGAATAAATAATGGCTGTAAAGTTTCCAAGCTTGATGAAAAAATTAATCTAAAAGTCCAATAAGTTCAATGAACTCCAACCTGGATAAATTCAAAGAGAAGCAAACCTGAACACATGATATCAAACTGTTAAAAGACAAAACCAAAAAGATAATCTTTAAAGCAGCAAGAGGAAAGCAACTCATCATATACAAGGGATCTTCAGTAAACTTAACAGTAGACTTCTTGTCAGAAACCGTGGAGACCAGGGGACTTCCCTGGTGATCCAACTGTTAAGACTCCATGCTTCTACTGCAGGGGGCAGGGGGCGTGAGTTCAATCCCAGGTTGGAGAACTAAGGTCCCACATGCCACATGGTGCAGACAAAAAGTAAAAAAGAAAAAGAAAAGAAAAGAAAAGAAACCATGGAGACCAGAAGGAAGTGGAATGACATATTCAAGCTGCTGAAAGAGACTGAATTCTATGTCCAGGGAATTAGCCATCAAAAAATGAAAGAGAAATTAAGACATTCCTTGATATACTAAAACTGAAGGAATTTTTTACTCATAAACCTTCCTTACCACAAAGACTAAAGGTAGTCCTTTAGGGTGAGATGAAAGGCCTCTAGACAGTAATTCAAAGCCACACAAAGAAATGAAAAGCCTAGTATAAGTAAGTACATTGTTACCTCCTGGCACAAATAAGAAACATTATAAATACCTTTCTTTTTGTAAATCTTTTCTTCCAAAATCTACTTTAAAAGACAAATGCCTAAAACAATAATTGAAAAATCTGTGTTGATGGGTTTAAAATATATATATGTATATATAAATGTAATTTGTTTTACAATAATACCATAAAGAAGGGTATTATACAATGCCATATATTTTAGCAAAGTTTTTTTATGGTATTGAAGTTATGTTGATATCAATCCAAACTTGTTTTTTTTAAGTTAAAATGTTAGTTGTAATTGTAGGGCAACCACTAAGAAAGTAACTCCATAAAATATGGTAAGAGAGACAATAAGGGACTTAAAATGATTTGCTAGATAATATAAATTTAACACACAAAAATCAATAATGGAGGAATGAAGGACCAGAAAGATTTTGAACATATAGACAACAAATAGAAAAATGGCAGAAACTAATCTTACTTTATCAATAATTACATTAAATGCAAATGGCCTAAATACTGCAAGCAAAAGGCAGAGACTAGAAGAGTAGATTAAAAAATAATCATGATTGAATTATATACTGTGTAAAAGATACACTTTAGATTCAAAGACACAAATAGATTAAAACTAAAGATAGAAAAAAAAAGAAATAAGATGAAAACTCTAACTCAAGAAAGCTGGAGTGGCTATACTAATAATAAAGATAAAATAGACAATAAGATAAGAATGTACTAAAAACAAAAAGGATATTATGATAAAAGAGTAAATCCATTGATAAGATATAACAATTACAAATTTACATGCATTTAATAGAGCTCCAAAATATATGAAACAAACATAACAGAATTAAATGGAGAAATAGACAATTCAACAATAAAAACTGGTGATTTCAACATCCCATTTTAAATAATGGATAAGACAAATAGGCAAAATATCAACAAGAAAACATAAGATTTGAAAAACATGACAAACCAATTAGACCTAACAAACATCTGTAGAACATTCCACCCAACAATAGCAGAACACACGTTTTTCTTAAGGGCACATGGAACATTTTCCTGGATAGACCATATTTTAGGTCATAAAACAAGCCTCAATGAATTCAAAAGGATAAGATTATACAAGTTGTATTCTCTGATTACATGGAATAAAACTAGAAATCATTAATTAAGCAAATTTGGGAATTCACAAATATGTGGAAATTAAAAAGCACATTCTTAGATAACCAGTGTATCAAAAATGAAATCACAAGGGAAATGGAAAAAACTAAGATGAATGAAAATGAAAACATTACATAGCAAAACATGGTATATAGCAAAAGCAAAGCTTAGAAGGATATTTGTAACCATAAACCCCAATGTTAGGAACGATGAAAGATGTCAATTTAGTAATTTCAGTATTCATGTTAAGAAACTAAAAACAAAAGAGCAAACAAAAGCCAAGCAAGAGGAAAGAAGGAGTAAAGTTCTGAAATTAATGAAATAGAAAACAAATAATGGAGATTTATCAATGAAAGCAAAAGTTGGTTCTTTGAAGAAAGCAACAAAATGGATAAACTTTTAGTTATAATGAACAAGACAGAAATAGGGTAATTTCAAATTACTTAAATCAAGTATGAAAAATGAAACATCAATATAGACCTTACAGAAATAAAAATGATTATGAGGGAATATTATGGTCAACTGAATGCCAAATAATTAGATAACTGAGACAAGATGGACATCTTCCCCAAAAGACACAAAATCCTGAGAGTGACATAAGAAAAAATAGAAAATCTAAATACATATATAACAAGTAAGGAGATAGAATTAGTAATAAAAAACAAACAAAAATGGGAAAACCTTACAGCAAAGAAAATCCCAGGCCCAATGAGTTCACTGGCAAATTCTGCCAAATATTTGAAGAATTAACACCAATCTTTCACAGATTTTCCAAAAATTAGAATAGGAGAGGGACTTCCCTGCTGGCACAGTGGTTAAGAATCTGTCTGCTAATGCAGGGGACATGGGTTCGAGCCCTGGTCCAGGAAGATTCCACATGCCACAGAGCAACTAAGCCCATGTGCCACAACTACTGAGCCTGCACTCTAGAGACTGCATGCCACAACTACTGAGCTTGTACTCTAGAGACCGTGAGCCACAACTACTGAGCCTGTGTGCCACAACTACTGAAACCCACATGCCTAGAGCCCCTGCTCCACAACAAGAGAAACCACCACAATGAGAAGCCCACGCACTGCAACGAAGAGTAGCCCCCACTCACTGCAACTAGAGAAAGCCTGCATGCAGCAACAAAGACCCAATGCAGCCAAAAATAAATAAATAAATTTATAAAAAAAAAAGGAGAGTACACGTCTCAGCTCTTTCTGAGGCCAGTGTTAATCCTGATACTAAAACCAGACAAAGACATCACATGAAAAGAAAACTACAGACCAATATCCCTTATGAATATAGATGCAAAAATCCACAACAAAATATTAGCAAGCTGAATCCAGTAACATATAAATAGGGTGGTACACCATGATCGTTTGAGATTTATCATAGGAGAATGCAAGGTTAGTTCAACATAAAAAAATCAATGTAAGTGTCGTATTAATAGAATGAAGGAAAAACATCAGAGGATCATCTCAATAGGTGTAGAAAGAGCACTTGACACAATCCAACATCCTTTCATGATAAAAACAGTCAAGCTAAGAATAGAAGTAAACTTCCTCAACCTGATAAATGCCTTCTAAGAAAAACCCATAATTACCCATATGGACACCAAGGGTGGAAAACTGTGGTGGGGTGGGGATGGTGGTGTGCTGAATTAGGCGATTGGGATTGACATGTATACACTCATGTGCATAAAATTGATGACTAATAAGAACCTGCAGTATAAAAAAACAAAGAAACAAACAAAAAAACAACTAATACTAAACTTTCTTTGGGTTATTTGTATGGAAATATGTTAATATAAATGTTTCAGACATTACATGAAATTTCTAAAAATCTTAAAAAAGAAAAAAAAACAGAAAAACCCAGAGTTACCATCATACTTAATTGTGAAAGATTAAATGTTTTTCTCCTAAGATCAGGATCCACATAAAGGTGTCCAGTCTTACTGCTTTCTTGTCAAAATTGTGCTTGAGGCTCCAATCAGAGCTATAAGCAACAAAAAGTTATAAAAGGGGTCATTGGATACAATGAGACTGGTATAGGTAAGTCAGAGTGACAGCATGTTGGATCTTGAAGGTCATATTAAGAACATTTGGATGTATTCTGAGAACAATGAGAATACAGAAGAAAGTAATGATATTTAATGGAGAAGACATTCTTTTGCACTTTACTGTTCAAAAATATTATGCATTCTTTTTAATTGGAGTTAACCACATGCTTAAATTTTAAAATATTGAAATAATTTAAATTTTAAACTGACATTTCTGATTACGTGTCCATCCTAATATAGGTTTAAAATCTGACTTGAATCAAAAACATTCAAAATAGATTTCTCTTTTTGTCACTCCTAGAAACATATTGAAACATGAAAGAAAAGTCCCTGGGAAATTCTTACCTCTTCATTTTAACTTAAATTGAAAATGCAATGCATAGTCAAAGAATATCTGCTGTGATTATTTTTTCATCCTGTGCCCAGAATTCTCCATTGAATACTATGCTGTGAAGGTTAATACCAGCAGGCTTAGTATTGGCTTGGGCTTTATTATTGAAATAAGAAATACCTGCCTGGCACTGATCCCTGGTCAAGGCATGTATTTCTTTTTTTTTTTTTTGTCACTGTGGGTCCAAGGAGTTTCAAGGAGCTTTTTCTCTGATTTTCAGCATTGTTTATTGTTATCACTGAGATTGATAACTTGCACCTGGTCTCAGTGAGGACCCCAGGGTCTGTGACACTGGGGTTGATTACACAGCAAAAATGGGTCTTAAAAGGGAGCATAGTTGAAACCTGTGTTCAGCCATTTCAGACAAAATGCTGTGAGACAGTCTTTGATTGTCATTCATTTATTAACTTTAATGTGGTTTGTATGCTGTATCATACTTCTGCAATAAACCACACGTTTGTAAGCATTGTCATTTTGGATCCTGCTAGCATTCATTAGCAATGGAACCTACCTAACTGCCACTTTCAGTGCAGATACATATTTTCTATTGCCTGATTTCAAACTCTTCGGTACAATTAACAGGCTCTTCCCAAATGGCCCAATTTATCTCTCCTAACGTGTATGTGTCCTTCCTGCTGAATATAATTTTATTACCCAATATAATTTTATTTTTTCCTTTGTATTTTCATAGAAAGTGGTTCATCCTGTCATTGTAATACTACTGGATTGAATCATGACTATCTGTTAATACTTTTGTATCCACCCATCCTTAACACAGTGTCTGAAGCACAGTAAGTGTTCAACAAACTTTGGATGGATGGATGCATGCATGTATGCATGAAAGATTGTCCTTAGGTTTGGCCATACTGCTCTTGAAGTAACGTTTCTCTAACAACAAATGGCACAAAGTGACAAAAACAGTGTGTTTGTAGAAATATATGAAAGCATAAAATCAAATAATATTCCTGACTATCTACTTGACCTTGCTAGTGTTTATAACTGGTTCTATTACCAGCTAATTCTATCTCATTGTTCATTTATTACCATAATCTAACTTGGTCATCACATATAGGAGAAGGCTTCATTGAGCTGAAGTGAAAGTATGGCTCTAAATGTGCCAGGGATAGTTAAATGAATTATAATGTGATATTGGCCAGGGGCTCAGCCTAAAAAATAATGAATGGACAGTTAGCTGATCTGAAAGGAGAGTACAATGGAAATTTTAAACAATTCACTGATAATCACCCAGGAGGGATTTGGAAAGTATGCTTTTATAGATAACATTCACAAAAAATATTTAAAATTAATGCTTGAAAACCTTCAGCCAAATTTGTTTTAATCCCTATAATATGCAGAGTATTACGATTTGCTTTACCAGTTAGGCTTTGCATCAGGTTTTCATGTTCATGTAAAATACTAAAATGGAACGGAAATTTATACAGTCACTTTTGTAAGAATAACTTCAAGAAATTAACCTGGCCAAGAAATGACTACATTCAGCCAATGAATACACTCTTGAAGTTATGATTTGATACGATCATTGACCAAGAAGCCAGGCTCCATGAAAAAAAAATGTCTTTTCTTCCCATCCCACAGCAATTTGAGTTTTAAGCTAATGGAGCTATTGACAGTAAAAGAGTTTTAACCCTCTGCAAAACAACAGCAACAACAACAAAAATGTTTGCAAACAAACTCCTATGTTGAGTTATTATAACAGAGGAGTTTAAAATTAAAAGTGTTGTTGCAGAAAAGCATAATAGGCAACTGTGCCGATAAAATTGAACAAGTTCTGTCCATCAACCAAGGACTTGCTGATAAAACGTTACTTTTTAATTAAGCTCTTGAGTTTACTCAGGTGTTTTTATTGCATTAACATGACATTTTGAAAACTACAGTTCAATTTTTACTAAGTAGAGTTCTTGCAGTTTTCAAAATGTATTCCACAGAAATATGCACATACTTTTCCCCTCTGAATCCCTGAAATACAAAAGTTTAATTTCAACTTTATCTTCAGTAATTTAATGACGTTATTACTCAGTACATAGGAGAATAATGTGTGTGTGGGTTTTGGGGGGCATGGTGCTAGTTCTCTTCCTTGCAAGTAATAGGGAATCACATATCAAACTCCTGAATATTCATTCTTTGATACATGCATCATACATCAATATGTACTATCCAATATTTGAATACAAATATAGTTAGCCCTGGTTATTTTACTTCTGCTATGTAAACAGCCTGCCTAAAACTCTAATTACTGTTTATACCAGCATATTTCACCTCCGCCATTTAAAATTTCCTGGTCTCCCACTCAGAAGCTGGATTGGATTAGCCCCCTGTGCTCCTACTACTCCGAATGCATATCTCTACTGGCTTCTATAACACACTGAATCCAATGACCTCTACTCATCTGCCTCCCATACTGAGGAAATTTCTACAGGGAAAAGGACATGCCTTATCTGTTTTATTGTTAAATTCCCATCACTTAGAGAAAGCCTCACAAATGATAGCTACTTTCTAAATGCTTGAATGGAGTCGGTCATTAAATCAATTATTCATTTGCAAAACTTTATATATTTATTCTAAGTTCATCTTAAATATATTTTAAGAGTTATGCCTACAATAATCAATGTTTGATTTGTAGAGCTGGGTAGAAAATTAAATATGAAAGAGATGAAGTAAGCTTCAGGTTACAACTACAAATTTAGAGAATTTTTGCTCATAGTGTAGAGAAATTGTTTTTATTTCAATTACACTGGACTTATTTTTCCAATTAATAGTAGATTATAGCCATTCTTTCATTACGTGTAACTTTTTGAGAAGTATCAATAAATTTAAGAAAACGAATTCTCTCAATGTGTCAATAGCTCTCACTATTTATATATTCATTATATGATTGTTCAGAGTAAAGGATCAATACCTTTTATCATTGTCTTATAATGGAAGCACACCTTTACTTCTTTGCAACAATCAAAAAGTTTTATTTTTAAGTACCAACTGCATGTGCATAAACTTCTGAATTGATTATTGTAAGTATACTTATCAGAGAGAACTGGAAGAGGTAGCCTTGTGGTGTGGTAGGCAGAATAACACCCCCCTCACCTCCAATATATCCGTATCTTAACCCCCCATCTGTCAATATCTTATGTTACACGGCAAGTGAAACTTTGAAGATGAAATTTAGGCTAAGAAATTTAAATATGGGGGGATTATCCTGGATTGTACATGTGGGCCCAATATAGTCACACTGGGCTTTAAAAGTAGAAAAGGGAGGCCAAGGAGTCAATCAGAGAGATGTAATGGAAGGATAGAAGGAGAGATCCAAAGTATGAGAGGGACTCAACCGACTACTGCTGACCTTGAAGATGGAGGAAGGAAGTCACAAGCCAAGGAATACCAGTGATCTCTGGAGGGGAAAATGGCCCTCAGCTGACAGGCAGTGAGGAAACAGTATCCTTAGCCTTTTAACCACAGTGAACTGAATTTGCCAATAATATAGATAAAATTGGAAGAGGATTCTCCCATAGAACCTCCAGAAAGGAACAAAGCCTTACCAAAGCCTTGATTTTAGCCCATGTCAGACTACAGAGCCATAAGAAAGTAAATTTGTGTTATTTTAACCACTCAATTTGTAGTAATTTTCTTCAGAAGCAATAGGAAACTAATACAGATGGCCTATGTTGAAGGAAGAATAACAATAGCTACTACTTATTGAGCACTTACTATAAGCAAGGCGCATTATACATATTATTTCACTTAATAGTAATAATAATATCCTCATTTGTTAAAATGAGGAAATCAAAGTACATAAAGTCTAAATAACTGTCTAAACTCAGCCAGCTAGTAAGTAGTAGATTTTAGGTTATTCAAGAATCTACCTCTGCGCTGTCGTTTAACCAGTATGCTACTCTGCTTTTCAACAGGACTACAGGAACTAGCTAAGGAAAGCATGCTGGGTTAATGCTAAAATTATAAAAAATAGTCATTTATTGAAATTATAATCTATAATTAAATATATACATATGCTCACAGAATCTACTATGTAGTTCTCTACTGAAGTTGGTATATTTTATGGAAATAAGCTTAGAAATAACACTGTATATACAAGTTTTGGTAAAAATGTAAAATATATTATTTTTCAGGGCATAAGACACTATCTAACATGTATCGAGCACTTATTATGAGCAAGGTGCTATATTTCATATGTTATGTACATCATCTCCTTTACTCCTGATAACTCTGTGGTATAGGCTTTATTATATATCTCTATTTTGAAGAAGAATCTGAGTTTCAGAAAAGTTTTTTTAAAAAATCAAACCACCCATGGCTAATTTGTGGCAGAAGAGGGCTTAGTATCCATGAATGTGACACTCCAAAGTATACTACCTCCTCATGGGTGAGTCAGTGGGAAATGTCACCTAGTATCAGTTTACTTGTTCTACAGAATGGGTAATAATGCAATAGTTGCCTAGTGTGGCTTCAGAGATGATTAAGGAGATAGTAGACATCATATACAATGTCCTTAACATAGTAGTGATTTATGCTTCTCAGCCCAGAGGCCCTAATGTGCTAAGACTACCATTCCTGCCCTGGTGACATCTGTTTCATTTTGGGCTATCTCTAGACAGGCTGTGATCCCAAGAAATTGTGGAGCTTGAAGTTGAAGGTGGAAGGTGTGGCAGGGATCCAATCAATCATTAACTACAATATTCACTGAACCCCCATCATTGTTAACTCCCTTAGGTGTGTTTGCACACCTTTATGTGGCTCCTTTTGGCAATATTTCTACCTACTTATTGCCATTCCTAACATTTACCCTCTTGGCTTTGAGTGCCAATTGTTTCTACCCATTCATAACCAATAAGTTGTATCCCCAACCTTGGCTCCTGACTGAACTTTAAATCAAATCTTAGTTCCCTTCCCTGCTCTGGTTTCATTATATTACCTTATGAAAAATAGGCAAATAGATCATTTTATGTTGTATAGTTCAGCTGTAGGGTAGCTAACAATGCACTCTCCATGCAAATCATTTATTTTTAAAAAGATCTTTCTCAGGCCATTGGATGAACTGCATATCTAGCTTACTTAAAACACTGAATATTATAGTAACCATATGTGTTTCAAAGGCACACTGAAAAGCTTTACTTGAAGTTAAGAATTCTCAAAATCATTAACACATACCCAGCTTAAAAGATTCTTAAAAGCATGTGCTTGACAAAGTAGAAAGTTTTAAATGAGAGGTTTCCTTGATCAAGAATACCTTTGTTAGATTTGTTTGAAGATATGCTCTATGAATTTTCTCAGGAAAATTAAAGCAACTAATTATCTTGCTTGTAACCTTGCTTACCCCCAAATTTAAAAAACTCTAAAAGCTTTATATATCTCACATGTGGAGTTTTCTGAAATAAGTTCTATACCATCATTCTTTACTTCTTGGTCTCCCACTGGCAAAAGTGGAATTCTGTCAGTGTATACATTACTTTTCCTCATGGAAGTAACTCCCATTTAGTACAAGCAGAAAGAAGAAGCGATTTCAGAAGTATTCCGCAAGTACTGAGAATTTGGCGTATATTTGCCAGGTTGGAAGTATGTAAAAACAAAAGAAAACAAACAAAAAACCACGATAGTTTCCTTTGTAGCCAGAATTACAAGATATAGTCTTAGTTCTGTTTCCCAGTATAGATCAAGGCATAACATTAAGCAACATCTAGATCTGAATGGTACATATCATTAGTGTATGCTAATAGCTGTGATATTACACATATTAATATTATATATCACTTGTGATTCATTTTTATGTTCTTTACTAATATTTCAACATACATTGATTTTACTTACACTAATACTAAATTAAGCCAACATACTCATTGGAAAAGTGAGAACATTAGTTATGTCAGCCTAATATCAAACAACTTGGTTAGACATCCACATTTCCTATCCACCCCTCAAGACCACTAAATTAGCTGATTACCTTGGTATTGTGTAAAAATAGTTCAGATTTTAGTCTATAATCAGATATGTTACTTACTTCCTTTCACCTAATGAGTTAGGCTAATTGTCTCTAATCGTTGTAGAAGAAAGCTTATAGAAAGTGTTTCACTTGGAGATTAGGAAACTATTTCTCACTAAGTTTATTGTATGAGTTCATTATTTTAGCCATGAATTAAGATAAGTATCTGATGCATTGGTTTTGACTTGTAAAAGGAGGAATACAATTGTCCTAAGCAGCCATTTGCATCATTTACGAAAACAAAAGATATAAATAATAATTCTTGTTTCTTAAAAATCAATATCATTTAATTTTTAAATTAAAAAAATGATTAAATAATCATTTAATAATAACTATATTCAGCAAAATTTTGGTGTGATCTAATAGGTTGATTTTATATTTTCTCCTGCTTTGAGATATAATTGACAAATAAAAATTATTTATATTCAGGATGTACAACATGATTTAATATACATATACATTGTGAAATAATTACTACAATCAAGCTAATTAACACATCAATCATCTCACACAGTTACCTTATTTTTTCTTGTGGTGAGAACACAAGATCTATGCTCTTAGCAAATTTCAATTATAAAATACAGTATAATTAACTCTGTACATTAGATCCCCAGAATTCATCATCCTATAATCAAAAATTTGTACCCTTTGACTAGCATCTCTCCATTTCCCCCAATCCTCAGCCACTGGCAACCACCATTTTACTCTCTGCTTCTATGAGTTTGACTTTTTTAGATTTCACATATTAGTGAGATCATAACAGTATTTATCTTTCTCTGAAGATTTCCTTACTTCTTATGGCTTAATATATAATGTATATATTACATTTTCTTTATCCATTCATCTGTCAGTGGACACTTAGGTTGTTACCGTATCTTGGGTATTGTGAACAGTGCTGCAATAAACATGAGAGTGCAGATATCTCTTCAAGATATTGATTTCATTTCCTTCAGACAAGTACTCAGAAGTGGGATTGCTGGATTATATGGTAGCTCTATTTTTAAATTTTTGAGGAACCTCCATATTGTTTTCTATAGTGGCCGCACCAATTTACATTAGCATCAACAGTGCACAAGTGTTCCATTTTCTCCACATCCTTGACAACACATTTTATCTTTGCTTTTTAATAATAGCCATCCTAACAAATGAGAGGTGATATCTCATTATGGTTTTGATTTGCATTTCCCTGTTGATTGTGGAATAAGGAACTCATACAACTCCATAGCAAAACACCCCAAATATCCTGATTAAAAAATGGGCAAAGGACTTGAATAGACATTTTTCCAAAAAAGAAATACAAATGACCAACAGGTATATGAAAAAGTGATCAACATCACTAATGTTAAATTTAATAATGTTAAGCTTAGTATGCCTGTTTATCCAGTTTGTAAAAAACATTGTGTGTGTGTATATGTGTATGTGTGTGTATATATATATATAAAATTATTTAAATGGGTCTACTTCAGAATAATCTACATGTTCTTCAAGAAAAACAATAGTTACGAAACACCCAAACATGTATAGAATTAATCAAATCCCATATTTGATCTCTTTTTCATTAACTCATCTGGCATTATAAAGTGATGACATTACAAATACCTGAAAAATTACATTATTAAAAATGAGTTACAGGGCTTTCCTGGTGGCACAGTGGTTGAGAGTCCGCCTGCCGATGCAGGGGATATGGGTTCGTGCCCCGGTCCGGGAAGATCCCACATGCCGCGGAGCGGCTGGGCCCGTGAGCCATGGCCGCTGAGCCTGCGCGTCCGGAGCCTCTGCTCCGCAGCGGGAGAGGCCACAACAGTGAGAGGCCCGCGTACCGCAAAAAAAAAAAAAAAAAAAAGTTACATATTACTGCAAAGGGTTGGGCAAGCAATCTAGTTCTGGGATAAGCAGGACAATTTAATGAGCTAGGCCAGCATTTCTTAAAGCATGCTGCCTGGATCACTAATTTCATGGGATGCTAATAGGTATTACATGGGAAAAAATAGTTATACAGGGTTATCTTCTGTTTTAAACAGATTTCATTCCTGAAAGATTGTTCAAAGCTTTTAGTATGCTAATGTTCATTGTGACTCTCTAAGAATGTGGTATACCTTGCAGCATTTCTCAAACTTATCTGGCTATAGGACCTTTTGTTTCACAGAGCATTTTTAAAAAATAAGTGACCCATGAATCACCCATTGTGAAATACTGTTTTTTGCATAGTTGAAAGAGAAGCCAGAGTGGAAAGGGAAAAGCATAAGAGAGTACAAAAATGTAACTGTAAATAAGCAACCAACAAACATCCTAGGAATAACATGGTGCCTAGCACAGGGCTTGATATATAGAATATGTGTTTGTAAATATTCATAAAGTGAATGGAAGGGTGAATATGTGACTTTAATCCTATAATCACTCTTCTTTTGTGATTAGAGCATTATATTTAAGAAATCAAAGTCTAGTATTATAGTGAAAAAAGCATTGGTTTTTCAGTTAGACATACCCAAACTTAAGTCTACAATCAGATGCCTCAGGCAAATTATTTCATGAACCCAGTTAATCATCCCGAGCCTTAGTTTATCTGTGGATTACAATTAATACTATCTAATTTGCAAATTTCATAAGGATTAAAATTACTATTATACTTTAAAGTTGCTTGGCACAGAGTAGGTATTTAACAAATAAATGTTGCTTTCCTTCCCTCCTAAGTGAATTGAACTTTGGTTCCAAATTATCGTGGAGGAAATCTTACATGAATGGGAGCCACAGTGAATCTGATTCCAATCCCCACTCATGTATACTTGCCAGCTGTGTAGCCTTGTGCAGTCCTTAATTTCTCTAAGCCTTACTTATTTTTGCATAAAAATGAGAATAAAAAATACCAAGCTTGAGGGATTATTTTGATGCTAAAAATATAAGTGCTTAGCAAGCAGCTTGCACAAAAGTAGGCCCTCGTAATTAACAGCCATTATTCCTGATTTCTGAGAGACTCTGCAGTAGAAACTCTGTTTCATAAGTAGCGAACCCATTGTAAAAATCTTTGAGGACTGTTGTAGTTCATGATTTGTAGACAACAGGTTTTCAACCCACAGAGTATAGTCAAAAAAATAAAATAAAATAAAATACAAAGATTATGACCACATAAGCAAAGAGGTATTTTGTAGACCTTGCGGGAAATTCACTACCATTCAGAATGTAGTCAAATTAGAATTCCATTTCTCTTTTTTTCTAACCCAAATAACAATATTAAGTTCAGAAAATATAGTAATCATAATTAGATTACCTGGGACTAGAAATGAGGACTGTTGGTAAAAGACAAGCAAAGGAATGTGACGATGATTATAAAGCTATAACTCTGACTTAGATCATGATTTTTCTCTATCTTTTCTCCTTTGTTTCCTAAACTGTCATGTTTTTAAACATAACTCATTATTATCTTCCCCTTCAAACCAAGTCCTATAAGATCACATCACAACTCTTCCTAAACACACACACACACACACACACACACATACACACACAAAATCTTTTATGGTAGCATAATAGCCAAAATGCTTTTATTTAGAATCTATCAGGTTAAAAAAAAAATCTTTGAAAGACTGACACTTTCTCAGCTACTCTATTGACTGCAAGGCAAATTCTCTCGGTTGAGTTATAAAGTGTAGGAAATAGACGTTTATAATGGCAAAGATGACAGACTTTTAACTAGAATGGCACTGGCACACCACTATAATTTTATTTTTTGTCTAATTCCGACAAGAGCCTCAGTAGATCATGGTTAATAGCGCTCTGGGGGCTTCAACATTTCTGAGAGGGGCCACATAATTCAGTGAGCGTCTGGTGAGTATCCAGTATACATGTCAGGGAAGGAGGAAAGGAAGGAGTTGGCATTTTCCTCAAATGCCACCAGTCAGAGCTGTACTGAGAACAAGATGAAAACACTGAGAACAAAATAATGGCCAGTGGCACAGCACTCTGTATGGGAAATTTTTCTGGCAGCCTTGTCAGTTTAGCTGCAATGTCAATTGTGGGTTTTGATGAATTTATCTGAATTCTTTTCCTATTAATCCTTTCAACATTTTTGGCCATGCAGTTTTCCTGAATACAGAGGACAATGGGCTCTAGGGGATAAAAGAAAATACTGACTGTTGATATTTGAGGTGTTGGATTCATTAGCATCGTTCTTCCAAGCTGTCCTAACCTCACCAATTTAGAGCTGTCTCATCCTTCTCCAAGAGAGGTTCAAATAAAGCATATTACGAGGAAACTGAATAGTTATCTATGTCTATGTTTTTTCTCCCCTTGTCTCTCAAAGTAGAAAAGATCTTCAAGTGAGTGCGTAAACTTCTTTGTCCCCAAGAAGGATAAGCAAAACTTTGAAGGTGAGAAGTTTGGAAGCTTGGTATTCAGAAGAAATAAAGTTTGTTGGTAAGGAACAACTGCAGAATGGGTTCTGTAAATTCAAAAATAAATGATTTGGGGACTTTGATTCGTGGTTTATGAAGTGCAATACATGACTTTTTTTTACCTCTTTATTGGAGTATAATTGCTTTACGATGGTGTGTTAGTTTCTGCTGTATAACAAAGTGAATCAGCTATACATATATATATATATATCTCCCCATATCTCCTCCCTCTTGCGTTTCCCTCCCACCCTCCCTATCCCACCCCTCTAGGTGGTCACGAAGCACAGAGCTGACATGACTTTTTAGAAATAGTTTCCTTTCATGAAATTCGGATCTTATTCAAAGAAGTGATGTGATATTTTAAAGTTTTATAGGACCGGAGGATGATGCTTGGGAGAGGGTATGAAGGAATGAGACGCTGATAATGTTCCATTTCTTAATTTGGATGATAATAGCATGAGCAGGCTCACTTTGTGATCATTAGTTGAACTGTACCTGTATGATTTAGGCACTTTTATGAATAGGTATTATATGTCAATAAAGCTAATAATTTATTTGCATTGTAGGATAACAATGGAAGTTTAGACTACTAATTGTGCAAGGGAAAACACAAAAGCACAGCTGATTGATAATACAAATGGAACTTTATTTCCTACATATTAATAGGAGATAAGTTACTTTTAATTTGAGTTGTACTCTATAAAATAAATGAAAATAACTTCTTTCCTGATAGACTGGTATTAATATCTCTTTAATAACTAGTTATGTTTAAATTCTATAACTTAGTCTCATGAGTTGTGTGAATTTCTCAGGTAAGGTGTTACTGAATGCCAGGTTTTTGTGTTGCTGTTCCCTGTAATAGCTAGAAGGAGTAGGACATGTAATTTAGGTTAGCATGTCTCAACCTCTATATCATGACATAGTTGTGTGTTACAAGTAATGTGTAACTGAGCAAAGTTAAAATATAAAGTTTACAAATATTCTACCTTATATAGTATTCAATCTTATGCTTATGTTATCCTCTTTAGTGTATATTCTTTTATCCTTTTTTGAGTGGAAGAGAAAGGGATAGAACACACTAGGAAGAACACATGACTGAAATACATACAAGTTTATGTATTTCATTGTCCATAACTGAAATTAGAATCCATCTATGGGAATGTGTTGAGTATGCAATTTTTATCCATCCTGTGACACAGCAAAAACAAAAAAGCAACAAAGTTTGACAACTACTGCTTTAAATCACAACCAGAGAATGTATTTGGTGCCTGGCCTTGGGAAATAGAACTGAGAGCTATCTTAGAGTGCTGGCTCCAATCTATGATTTCCTTATTCATATCATTGCTAAAGCCAAGTCCCACATCTTGATAGAAAACCCAACTATGTTTTCATGTCATTAATGAAGCCACGTAGAGATTCACTCCATAGTGACCTCTCATCCAAAATCTTTGAGATATCGGAAGAGAAAGAATCAGTTAGGAGACTGTAGGAAAAAGTTACAACACTCCAAGCATATGTGTATGCCCAACTAATATAGACAAATTCAATTAATGATAGAGAGAAGAACGAACAGAACAGTCAGTATTATGTTTATATTTCTATGATGAAAGATAATCACTTTTAACTTATATAATATAGGTTTGACTTGCATCTGCAATTGATTGTGTCTGATGCCTGCTCTGAAATCAAATACGTGCAAAAATCAGGCATACTCACAGACATTTAAAAGTAGTTTGACTTTTCACAGGTCTCACCAGTTTCTGAGAATAGATGAAGTCACATATTAGGTAGGCACTCACATTCCACTGACTCCTGTCCACACCTGCTTACAAGATCTCAGCCTTCTTTCTGTAGAGTCCCTTAAGTATTTCTGGGAATCCTTGGGAAATGCCTCACATGTAGTTACAGAAGAAAAACGTCTGATCCTGCTGGACTAACAAACTCAGAAGCCTCTGCTAGCTTCATTACTTCTTACTAGGCAAAACGGACCCCTGCTACTTCTCACTGCTTCTCCAGTGTGTTATTAACTCTGCCACTGCTCCATCAGGAACCAGCTTCCTGCTAGAGTCATTACCAACTTATTCGCATTCTCAGCATGCCAACGTTGACTCTTTTGTGGTGATGTATAGGAGAAAACGTCCCCCAGCCTCATATGTCATCTTTTGTTAGGAGTAGACTGTAAGTTCTATGAAGGTAGGTACTATATCTCTTTTTTGAAAACAGAGATTTTAGCAGACAGCAATTTCAAGTTTTAATTATAATCCTTGTAGAGGACTCTGACAAGATCCAAAGTAGACCAAAAGCATCATGAGGGAAGAAACTATATCTCTTTCATTCATTATATTGTTCATGAAATATTTGCTTAAACAATGAATGAGGGCTAGAACATGGGATGAAACACTACACTGCACTTGGAATTGCTCTTCCTTACAATAGCCAAGTTTTAGCACAATGTCAATTTCATGCTGGACTCTTTCTTGCCTTACGTAAGTCCTCTCCCAGAAAGCTTTGCAGTTGTCATGCCAGTAGATTTAGTCAAGTTTGCTTCATTTTTTTTCACCATATATTTCTGATTTCCACATAGACTCAAGCTGGGCTGTGTCTTTATACCTAAGTAATTTTAATAGACCGTCAGAATATCACAGTTACGAGAAACAAATGTTTACTTTTATATCGCTTTATCTATAGTGTAAGAACATTACAATAGTATGCTTCAATATCTCTCCTCCTGGCCTTTAAGTTATTGTTTTCATTTAATTATGGTGTGCCTTGACATTTTAAAAACGTTTTATTCTTTTTCAGTTCACTGAGTAAAACCTGTAAATTTTTGTCTTTCACTAAATTTGAGAAATTTTCAGACATTATTTCTGTATCAATATTTTTCTCCCTCTTTTAGGGACGTCAATGACATAAATGTTAGAGTATCTGATATTAAGAGGATCTGTTCATTTGTTTCAAACTTTTATTTCTGTTCTTCAAATTGGATACTTTCTCTTGATCTATGTTCGATTTACTGCTCTATCAACACCATTCTGATAATGAGCTCATCCAGCTAATATTTTTATTTCAGGTATCACATCTTTCAGTTCTAAAATTTCCAGTTGGTTCATTTTTATAATTTCTGTTTTCTGCTAAGACCTTCTATCTTGACTTAATTTCAAGGTATTTACCTCATAGAGGATACTTATATTAGCTGCTTTAAAGATTTTGTCTGGTTAATTCCAACATATTGACGTTGGCATCTGTTTATTGGTTTCTGTGTTTTTTCCCTTAAGAATTAGTCATATTTTCCTTCTTTTTAAAATTCTAGTATTAAAAAAATTTTTTCATGGGTATTTTAAATTTTGTGTTGTGGGACTCTGGTTCCTGTTACATTCCTCTGGAGAAATTTTATTTGCTTTTGTTTTAGCAAACATTCGACCAAGTTAAGTTTATACCACAAGCACTGTCTTTCTTTGTGCAGGTGGTGATACCAACGCCCTTTGCCATGCTCTTTGGGTCTAACCCCCATATAAGCCACTGGGAGGGTTAATCTGGGACTTGGGTGGTGGTTTACATTATGTACCTGATGGCAAAGTCTTTACTATGCTTCTTTGGGTGTGTTCCACACACCTGCAGCTTGAGGCTGAGCCAGGGATTTGTGTCAGTTCGTACAAAGGATTAGGGGATCCACTTTTCCAACTCTGTGAACTCCTCACACTCTTGAGTCCCAGGGGCCCTTTGTTTCTCTGGCTGAAACAATGGAGTTCTCTCAGAGTTGTAGCCGCCTGCACAGGTCTGCAGTTCATTGTGAATGGGCCTGCTTTCAGGGAGAAGCAGCAAGCGAATAGAGAGAAAAAAAGCAATCACAGGATAACTGGCACTCCTCTTTGCAGAACAGAGCCCCCTTTTCCTAGTCCATTTATCCAGAGAGATGGGTTTTCTCTTGGAGTTTTAGATACCTCTGCTTCTGTTGCAGCAGTGCAGTTCAGCAGCTGATGCTGGCCTCAGGATGGGTAGGAGAGAAAAAAGAAAAAAATGGAATTTTCCCCCTACTCTGTGGCTTGATGGGTTCCTTTTTCCTGGCATTGTGGTCAGAAGGAGAGATTCCTGTTGAAGTTTTGGCTGCCTGTGCCCGCTGCACAATTCCCCAAGATGGCTTTGTGTTCTGATAAAAGCCCGGAGGTAAGGTAAAAAAAGAAGCAAAATAGGAAAATTATCACTGGTCTTGCTACAGATTTTGACTTCCCTCCCCAATGTCTCTTATTTACATCTCGGAGATCTCATATCTTTGCTTTTCATATTTTGTCCATGGTTTTTAGTTGTAATCAACTGGAGAGTTAATTGTAGCAAGCGCATTTCACCTCAGCCAGCAACGGAAGTCTTCCCATTCTCTCTTCAAAAAGAACTAATCAGATAACAGTTGTTCAAAAGCTAATGTTTATCAGGTACTTTTGCATGCAACCTAGGCGCTACTGGTTTTACAGGCTTGGAGACATTAGACTCTTTAAGAAGATCTCACAGTTGGTCAGGAAAGCAACTAGGGTTTTAAACAACATAGGTCATTTGAATTCAAATGACTTTCTCGTTTGCTCTTAGAGGGAAAAAAAAATCTCGTAATTGTAAGCAGAATAAAATACATCAAATTCACAGTTTCTTATAACTTAAGTGAACAAAATGTTGGTTTTCTGAATTGGAAGTGACAAATCACAATACTCGGTGTCTCGCTGCACTTCATCGATTCCAAAATACTCTAGTACATAAGATGCCACTAAATTCTGAGTTTTTTATTTAATAATCTCACCAACTATCTTTCTGTCCTCACCCAAATTATAGTTTCGGGGAAAATCTGCTTTGATTTTCTCTTCCCATAAAGTTAAGTTTACTTCTCAACTTCATCTCCTCCTCCTCCGTTCCAGCCTCCTCCTCCCTTCCTGCCTCCCCGCTTCTACTGACCTACATTCAGCCCACAGGGAAATATAAGAATCCTTAAGTTTCTTTCCAACATTTAGAGTACATTTTCTTGGCAGAAAACTGCAATTCTTGTTTATACGGAAAATCATTTAGCCTAATGAATATTCCTGACCCATTCTATAAAAACAAGATTCTTTTTTGCTTATATTTTTGAAGGACTAATTTCTGCATGTTAAAATTGAGGAACAGGTCCTGAAAGGGTCTTACAATGATAAATTTAAATTTATACAATTACAATCTTAGTAAGTTGACTCATTTAAAAAAATGAAGTATGAGACTTATGGAAAAAGACACAAAATATTGTACAGTCCAATGAATTATCACATTACTTAACACCCATGTAGCTACTACTCAAGTTAAGAAATAGAACGTTGCCAGGACATTGAGTGATTTGACTTTTCATGTTTCTTTAGAGATTGTTCTAGTATTTCAGTAGTCATCTAGTAGCAGAATCTCAGTTAAATTAAGTGCATTCAATTTACACACTTAAAAAAAATTTGTGTCTTTACAGAAGGAGATGGAGTATCTATATGTGTTTGTCCTTCATAGCTTTTATATTTATAGTCTAAGTAAATGCATGGGTAACTTGCTTTACCCCATAAATGTCTTCCTAAATAGTGTATGGAAGTGAATTTTACCTAATATAAAGCATTTAAATGCAATAAGCAAGGAAATGGGATGATTTTAAAGCTGTTGTGAATCTTTTGTAATAAGGCAGTTCTCTTTACAAAATAACCACCCCTAAGTTATCTGTTTTAAAACTGGATTTGTGTACTCTAAGTGTCCTTAAAATGGGGTGTATATATTTCTACGAAGGCAGATCTAACAAACTTTTGGTAGCTTTGATGGAACTGGGTGTTCCATATTATTAAGATCGGAGCTTGTAGGATGTAATGGGATATAGAACAGATGTACTGGATTAAAAAAAGAAAAAATTCTTGTCTATGCCAATCAAGAAGCAATTGTAGTTATCCTCCCTTTAAGCCCACCTAAACAAAGTGTCAAATATAAATGCTATAGCACCCTTATTTTTTCTAAGTTTATCTTTATATAGCTCAGTTAAGATTTGAACATGTAGTGTAACTTTGAATAGAAGTACTTTTGAGAATTTCATTTTAACTAACCTAAGTCCTCGAGTATCATGAAGTTTGACTCATGCTTATGATTACTACTGAAAATGAAACAAATCACTGTATGAGAAATGTATTTAATCGCCTCATGCTTTAGTAGGCTCACATATAAATCTGAATAAACAAAATTCATCTCTGAGAATCACAGCAGTACACTGTATGCTGCATAATCATTTTTTAAACACCTAAAATTCTTACCTGGTCTGAAAACTTCGGATATTAAATATCCAGCAAAGTACTCTAGTGTGAAAAAAAGTCTTAAGTTCTCTCTCTAAAGTTATATACAGCTTTACATAATGTTCTTTTCTTTTTTTTTTTGTGATGTGAAGATTTTTTTACCCTCAAAGGATTTTTAATTAGGCATTTATCTAAGACAAGATAAGCATAATTTTATACATCCATTAGCTAATATGCATTTAGAAATCTGTGATTAACAGCTTGAAATTGTGCCAGTTCTCTGTGCACCAATTAAATATTCACAAATAAATGTGAATAGACTAATTTTGATAACTTTTCCTCGAGTTAAATTGTTCCCACATACTGAAACTAAAATTAGATCACCCTTTTTTCATTAAAGATAGCAATCACCCACTTTTTTTTTCTTTTAAAACTCCTAGTCTAGCTAGAATTCTCATTAGTCTAGATTATACAGTGCAAATTCGGTTAGTGTTAGGGTAATGTCAGTACGTGTCACGTGGTTAAGATGATCTTAACAGAATTGTAAAGGCTGTCCTAAAATAAAATAAAAGGTTTTTAGTATTGTTAAAATGTACATTTTTTACCAGGAATACTAAAATCTGTGAAATGAAATTTATAGTGTGCTTATAACAAAATAATGTGAACATGAACTTTTGAAATGTATCTCTCTGCTCATTCTATGAATTAGATTTTTTCTCTCATACAAGTAATTCAGTTGTCGTTTTTCATCTTTGTCTTGATACTAATATCAAATTACGCATTTTTTTCATGATTTTAAAATAATTTCTTATGGGATCTTTGTATCTTTTGCATTAAATGATTTGTGTTTTCCTTGATATCTGAATGTATTATCCTGTGACATAGTAACTTGTATCAAGTATATTAGTGTGCTAGATTTTGGAAACAATAATACCTTGCAGAAATATACTACTTTAAAATTGTCGAAGTGTTTTTACATTCATTATTCATTTGATAATCATAACAACACTGTGGAATAGCGATGGCACATGTTACTTCTTAAATTTAAAAGATGAGAAAACAAAAGTCTAAGATTACTTGACAAGTTAATGTCAGAATTTAGGACTTCTAATCCTCATGGTCTACCATGGAAATGTTGGAGTTCCTCCAGTGACTTGCGGGAAGCAATAGAGACCAACTCTTTTAGATTACTTGCCCTGGAATTGCTTTTTTCAATGTATTTAATCTTTTAGATTAAGACTACACTTTGTTTTATATTCTGCTAAATTACTGATCAGTAAAGTTGAAGTCCTAATCTGCACATGTAAAATACATATACACATAATTATTAGCGATGTTTCAATTATCATAAAACAGTGATTTGGGTTTATAAAAAGTCTCTTAGATGAGTCATTTAATTCCCCAATCATCATTTTCCAAATTAATATATTTTATCAAACATGAATAACCAGCGTAAACAATTACACAGCAAAGCCGTTAAGAACAAAATTACCTTACTAAAATAAGCTCTAAATGATCACAATTGTCAACTCAAATTTTTAGTAATCCTTTTCAAATTTATTTTCAGACTACTAATTTAACAATCTCTGGTGCTACTGTATTTAAGACTCATCTGTCAAAGGAAATTTTTATTTTGTCCCTATGAATGTTTTTATTTAGGCTGGGGGAACCAAGTCTTAAATTACATAAAATAAAAACCTATAATATGTTAGAAACTGTGTAGTATCTTAATGGCCTTGGGGCAGGGACATTACAAAAAACTGATTAGAATAAAAGACAACTGAAATAATGAGCTCTTCTAGAAACAGAATTCCTTCAGGTCTTTGTCCTCGCATGTTCTTGTTCTTATTATCTGTTCCTCACTCTTGCATCTTCCCTTGTTTCTATATTCATTCAGCCTGGCTTGGATCATTTAAGCTTACATGGAACTCACACTATACCTCAACTCTGTGCCAATGTTTACTTGAGATGACTGAATTTACCCTTAACGAATGACGGTAACCCTTATATTTACCATTTATCCCTGTTATTCATTACCAATCTTATTCATCCTGGCCTCCCAAGTTTTATTTCTTACCACTCCCCCAGGGCCTCAAAGTCGACTAAAGAGGTGCTTACTCCTTTTCTCTGCCCACAATCTCTAAGAGATCCCTGACCTACTTATAACCTAAAATAATGCTTACATTTAACTTTTCCTGCATTCCTTTATGGAAGAGTCTAAACCATGATTTTTTAACCTGAATGTGGTTCATTTTTTATTACAGTAAGTTGCTGATGAGGTCCAGGTGGCAGGTGAAATCCTCATGTAGTCCTGTTAATGTCTTTCTTGGAAAAAACATTTATTTTTGCTTATGTACTATTGATCTCAGTTCTCTATCTTTTCACTAGAAAGAGAAACAGGGGCTTCCCTGGTGGTGCAGTGGTTAAGAATCTGGCTGCCAATGGAGGGAACACAGGTTCGAGCCCTGGTTTGGGAAGATCTCACACACCGCAGAGCAACTAAGCCTGTGCACCACAACTACTGATCCTGCACTCTAGAGCCCACGAGCCACAACTGCTGAGCCCACGTGCCACAACTACTGAAGCCCACATGCCTAGAGCCCGTGCTCTGCAACAAGAGAAGCCACAGCAATGAGAAGCCCACACACCACGACGAAGAGTAGCCCCCGCTCGCCACAACCAGAGAAAGCACGTGCGCAGCAACGAAGACCCAACGCAGCCAAAAATAAATAAATAAATTTTTAAAAAAGAAAGAAAGAGAAACAGAATAAAATTAAACCAATAAGCTCTATCTCAATTTATAAAATTCAAGGTGTCATCTCTGTATTGTTGGGTAGGAAATTTAAAACCTCTAGATGAGTTTTTAAGGTAGAATAAATCAGATATGAGGTACTGTTCAAACTGAACACTTTATGTAAAGGAATAAGAGTGATAAGGTTACTAGCCTGAGACCTGCAAAACAAATATGAAAAACAAGATGAAGCCTAGAATTCATACCAAGAATTTATTGCCACAAAACAGAGGCAGAATACTTTGGAAGGTACTGATGAGAAATGCACAACCCAAAATATCATGGCTAGAGACATGGAACACTTATGGAGAGAAAAGAATACACAGCCTTTTAAATATTGTCATACATGGTAAGTTGGTAACCTTTCTGGAAAGACATTTGGCAAGAGCCACAAAATTTTTAAATGCTTTGATCCAATAATCCTATTTCCAGAAATTTATTACAAGGAAATAATGCACAAAGATACTCTATTATTATTATTTATATTTATGAAAAAATAATTTAAAAAAATTTCAATATAGGAACGGATAGGTAAGTGATGTTACACATATGTTATATAATCATTAAAACAACACTATGGCTGTTTAATAACAGAGGAAAGTGTTAAAGGAAAAACATGCAAAAAATTATGCACACTATGTTTGCCACCAGGCAAATACATATAATTATGAAAACTGGATCAGAATATCCCCAAACAATAAGCATGTCATTAGGGTTCTTCGGCAGTGTCATAGAAGAGAAAGTATTGGAACTAATGAATTATCATAAAAATGCACTGGTATTATATAAGAATTATGATATAGTCTATATGTAATCTTTTTTTCTTGCCAGAATCCTCCCAACATCTAATTTGCCCATTGACTCTGCTTGACTATGGTAAGGAAACCTGTCATACTAAAAGTCACATCCTTTCCTTCAGTTATCCAATAAGGCAGTTGAACTCCTGTCTCTTAGTTGTTTATGGGGCCTTCATCATCCAACTCCTTGAAAAACTCGACTTTGTACAGAATGGTGTTAGGTATTTTACATTCATTATCATTTAACCCTCATAACAACCCTATGAAAAATATATTCCTGTCATTAATAGAAAGAAGCTAAAGTTCAAGTATGTAAAACAACTTATTTAAAATTACATAGTCTGGTAGAACTATTTCTTAAAACCCAGAACTGCCTGAGTCCCAAATCAGTATCCTTTCTAATGCATCATGCTGGCTTTTTCTTCATAATTATCCCTTAAATCCTCTCCTCATTGTCATTCATTTAACTGAGCACCTACTATGTGATAGACACTGTGCAAAATTCAAGGATACATGGATAAATAAAACAGTCCCTCTCTCAAATAGGTTGTCTATTCTATCCTTCACCATTCATTCATTCACAATTTATGTAATGAGCACTTACTTTGTGACAGGGACTTTTGACAGGAAAGATAAAAATGTAACATAACCTAAAATATTGCTTAATTATAACAGAAGATAAGACATTAAAAAGTATACGGTCATAATAAAGACATAAACATGTGGCTAAAGCTGTCATAATGTCAGACAAATTCTTTCAAATAAATTAGAAATGCCTAAAAACAATAACACATGTCCTTGCAGAGAAACATTCTTAAAAGAAAGTATGAGGTGAGATTCCCTTAACACTGATAATAATCCTAAGTAGGAAAGCCTAAGGACAGAAAGCCCTACAACTCACACCACTGATATAGGACTTCGTAAATGTTTATTACGACAAAACACAGCCCACCAATTAGACGCAGTGACTTTAACTCCACCTTTATTCTCCATTCTTTATGCTCCCTTCCTCACCTTCCTCAAACATTTATCTTAGCCTTTAAACCTTACTTTTAGTGAATTAGAGTATTATACCTTATAAAACTTAAGTCTAACTTTCCAACACATACTATTCTCTTACTGTATTTCCTGATGGCTAGAGAAAATTTATACACTTTTCCATCTCCAGAAAAAAAAATAAACAACAATTTTTCATGAGTTGTTATGATTCTTGTGTTTCTTGTTTGCTTACAAGTAAAAAGAAAAATAGGCTGAACAGTATGAGTTAAAAATCTATCATTTGCACACAGCTGGCTGTAGGTGGAAAATCTCACCAGGAGCAGCAGGCCATAATGGTTTTTATTATGATATAGGAAACATAAAATTTTAAAATTTCTTCAGAAGTATTCCAACAACAAATGTATTGTCCAGGTGCTGAATAACAGAAGCCATATACTAACTAATCTGTCTCTCCTGCGTGTGCATATTCCAAAAATGTATCTGACTTGCTCTTTCTTGCTCACTTGCTCTAGCTCTCTTGCTTTCCAATATTATGGCTAATTTAGCAGACAACATCATAATGAACTGCTATATTCCATTGTATATAGGTGCCACATCTTTATCCATTCATCAGGTGATGGACATTTAGGTTGCTTTCATGTCCTGGCTATCGTAAATAGTGCTGCAATGAACATTGTGGTACATGACTCTTTTTGAATTATGGTTTTCTCAGGGTATATGCCCAGTAGTGGGATTGCTGGGTCATATGGTAGTTCTATTTTTAGCTTCTTAAGGAACCCCCATACTGTTCTCCATAGTGGCTGTATCAATTTACATTCTCACTTTTAGTAAGGTGGATGGACCTAGAGTCTGTCATACAGAGTGAAGTAAGTCAGAAAGAGAAAAACAAATACTGTATGCTAACACATATATATGGAATCTAAAAAAATGGTTCTGATGAACCTAGGGGCAAGACAGGAATAAAGACACAGACCTACTAGAGAATGGACTTGAGGACACGGGGAGGGGAAAGGGTAAGCTTGGACTAAGTGAGAGAATGGCATGGACATATATATACACTACCAAATGTAAAATAGATAGCTAGTGGGAAGCAGCCGCATAGCACAGGGAGATCAGCTCTGTGCTTTGTGACCACCTAGAGGGGTGGGATAGGGAGGGTGGGAAGGGGACGCAAGAGGGAGGGGATATGGGGATATATGTATACATATAGCTGATTCCTTTTGTTGTACAGCAGAAACTAAGACAACATTGTAAAGCAATTATATTCCAATGAAGATGTAAAAAAAAAAAAGAACTGTCGGAAGTACTAACTAGATTAAATATTTGGGTAATGTGATAAAGAACTGTAGGAGTGAGGACTATTCCAACTCTTTCGATAATGTGAGACCAATTTGTTATGATGTTTACTTTTCAAAATTTGTTACCAGATCTGCTAATAGAAGACTCCAGTCAGAATTGGATTATTCTGCTTATTTTGCTTATTGTTTTTTAAATCAGTCATAACTTTTTACATTGTTTAGGTGTAACCACCTCACATTACACTGAAGCAGTGTCTATACTGCTCTGACATAGAGTTTAGCATTGAGAGATAGTTTGGTGCATTGGAAAAAGCTGTAGATTCTGAGACAGTTTGGGTTTCAAACCCTGCTTCCACCATCACCAGCAGTATTCGCTTAGGCAATTGTGCCAGAGATGAATAGTGTAACTATCTCCCAAAGTTGGATGCAATGGCTGTTGTTACTTCTTGTTCCCTCGATTGGGGTGGGAATATGAGACGGTCTTTGATTTTATGAAGGATAGTTTCATCATGTTAGCGCTGGAAACACAGAGTTGTTTTTATTGTATAGAAGTTCAAATACGTGTAGAAGAGTGTATCTGGATGCTGAGTATCTAAAAAGCTGGACTGTGCCAGTTATTAAACTATTATCTCTCAGCTTCAAACCACCCTTCTCTACCCTTTGGGATGCTGGTGCCAGGACTCTGCAAACCACATTTCTGCTGTGCCACCTTGGTTATGTGCTCATCTCTGCCAATATGGGGTATGACTGGGAGACTGCAAGACTGGAGGAGATATAAGAGATATACTCCTTGCTTAATCTCTGTTGGTTTCGTGTTGATTTCCTGTTCCTTTGAGTCCCATAGTTCTCCCCAGCAAGCTTCTACACCCTTGAAGCGGCAGTTCTTTCCCACTGTAGCATTTGAATGAAATATGTCATTTTTGTGATATGTACAGAACCAGCCTCATCCCACCTGCTTCCCCTTCCCCCAGTCACCAGTGCCCCTTTTCATAGGTCTGAGAATCTCTGCTGTGGAGCTCTTCCTCTAGTTTCTAGGTTTTTTTTTTTTTTTTTTTTTTTTTGCGGTACGTGGGCCTCTCACTGTTGTGGCCTCTCCCGTTGCGGGGCACAGGCTCCGGATGCGCAGGCTCAGCAGCCATGGCTCACGGGCCCAGCCGCTCCGCGGCACGTGGGATCTTCCCGGACCGGGGCACGAACCCGTGTCCCCTGCATCGGCAGGCGGATTCTCAACCACTGCGCCACCAGGGAAGCCCTAGTTTCTAGTTTTAATAATCCCAAATTCCTCTCTTTGTCTGTCCAGTCCTAGGTGTGGTAATTGCTTCCTGTAGTTGCTAACTCCATGATAACTTAATATTCTCCTTTTATTTTTCAGTTATCAAGTTAACAATCTTTATACTTAGTTAACTATTTCTTAAATTGTCTTTGCTCAAAAAACTAGTGTGGTTTAAAAAAAAAAAATGGTACCGATAAACCTAGTGGCAGGGCAGGAATAAAGATGTAGACATAGAGAGTGGACTTGAGGACACGGTGGGGGGGAGGGGGAAGCTGGAGGCGAAGTGAGAGTAGCATCGACATATATACACTACCAAGTGTAAAATAGATAGCTAGTGGGAAGCTGCCGCATAGCACAGGGAGATCAGCTCAGTGCTTTGCAACGACGACCTGGAGAGGTGGGATAGGGAGGGTGGGAGGGAGGCTCAAGAGGGAGGGGATATATCTATGCATATGGCTGATTCACTTTGTTGTACAACAAAACTAACACAGTACTGTGAAGCAATTATACTCCAATAAAGATCTATTAAAACAAACAACAACAACAACAAAAAACCCCCACAAAAAACTAGTGTGGTTTTTGTTCCCTGGCTGGACCCTGACTGTTAGAGCAAAGCTATTATATTTCCCTCGTCTAAACATAGGGACAACAATGCAGGAAGTTCTCATTTTCCAAGAGTAAATAGCACCAGAAAAGTCCACTTATGTGAATGTACTTTAAAAGAGGACTGAAAATACATTGTAAATTGTGAATAAAAGGTTTGATTGGGAACAAAAGCTTGAAAAAATAATCAAAATTATATCAAGCATTCATCTTACATTTAACAAAATTTTATTTATAATTAGAACTATGCATTACTTCTCAGAACAAAGATTGATTTGATGTTGATTTTTCTTGTATGTGTGTGTAACGTTTCCTGAAAAATTGTATAACAACATAATATTATATGCAAAACTTTATTTTTTATTTTGTTTGCATACTAATTAATAGGGTCGTTTCTGGAAAAATATACAAGGGCTTCATCAATTTTCTGAAGGACTCTGTCTTCATCATTCCGGTCAATGTTCTCTATTCAAGTACTAACTGGTGTGTCTCTGCATGATTCCCATTTGTCATTGGTTTCACAGGTAATTTCCAGTATCATTTTTATTCATTTCATAAAATTTTGCATCTTTTGTAAAATTTACAATTTTATATTCTGATGAACTTGAATACATCTGCATTAAAACACTGGATTATGACTAGGATATAATGGAAAGAGAGGGAAAGTAGTATTTACCATGATGGAATAATTAAGTGGGTATTAATTTTATGTAGTTTATTAGTGAATAGTTTTGCACTTTGATTATGTTTGCTTCTCAAGAAGCCTTATAAAAGCTACCAGGAGTAACATTATCAATGCCTGGCTAGCAAGGATCTTCTACATATACACTTGGTGGAATAGTTGTGTCAAAAAAATCATTATAAAAAGTGTTTAGCACAGTGCCTGGACCACTGTTAGTCATAATAGTTACCATTGTTACATTTTAACAATTCAGTTCAATCAATGTGTATTTATGATATTCTTTTCATCTTTACACCTTAGTATACATAACTTGATCTGATTCTTTAATAAGAATAGGTTTAGATAAGAAGACACAATAGAACATTGGTACGCCAACCTCAATCAAGGAATAGAAAGTACACTTTTCATTGGAGGTACGATATGGTTGCTACTCCACCTTTAAAATAAAATAAGACCTTTATTGAAAAGCGGGTTTTAAAGAGAAACAGTGTCAGAGTACTTAGCTGTAAAGATGCATCAGTTTTTGGAAACAGACTCCTATAAGGGCATTTAAGATTATGTTTTCAACTCATGGATAGAGGTAAAGAGAAGTAGCAAGGTAATAAAATGGAGTTAGAAGCATATTGCCCAATGTTCTATCTAAGAGAAACTAAAATGAGCCATAATGTTTTGATTTCCTTTTAAATGGAAACAGCTATGCTTGAACTTTGACAAAAAAACATTTACTATACTTAACCGCAATTGTAGGGTTCACTCATGGTGGGCTGCTATCTAACAAGAATGGGTTGAAGAAAATTTAAACATGAATCTATGGTTTCTCAGGAGACGAGTATACATGCCAGATGTGTTGACTTGGATGTGTATTTCCTGTCAAGAAAAATGCCTTAGGACATGCAAATGATTTCTTATATCTAAAATTTTTCTTTACGTTTTTAAAAACACTGATCTGATTTCTATGAGTAACTGCTTAAGCTTGATATTTTTTTAAAAATTGTGATTATAAACTGTTACTAATGCCAGTTTGTAATCACAGTGGTTTGGTTTGCTTCCATTTTATAATAGAAAATGTGTAGATCAGGTTTACCCGTGACACACATCAAGAATATGTTAACAACATGAAACTTTGAAAACATAGCATATATATCATTTATTATATTCTAAATATACAGATTAGTCCTAATTTTAAATGGTTAGTTATCAAGATCAGACTTAGCAGCTCAGGTCGTATCTACGTGATTAAATACCACATGACATATAAATTTGGTCAAATATGTTATGTATACTCCAAGAACTTAAAATAATAAACCATAGGTTGAACTACATTTAATATTATAAAAGTATCAACACAATACCAAAGACATTCCATGAAACCTCTGCGTAATGAAAATATAATGAATTTGTTTCTTCAGAATACTTCCTCTTTTCACATATGTATTTTTAAATGAAATTATCCTTTTCTCTGTCCTCAGGCTTACATTTTCAAATCATTCTTGATTCTTTTCTTCCTGGAGATACTTACAAATTTGGTTACGAAATTCATTCCCCTGCTTATCACAAATGTTGATTCACCCCTCCCTCCCTTGCATCTCATCAATCGCCAAGCCCAGTGTATTCTTTTTCTTTTGTAATAGGCTTTCCTTTCATTCCCCCATCACAACCCTTGTTCAGACCCTCATCACTGCTTCCCTGGATGGTTGTCATGATCTCTTAACTAGTTTCCTTGCCTTCAGTCTTTCCCCACTTACTGACAAGTAAATCTTCATAAAACACTATTTTGTACACATTAACCTCTGTTTAAGTCCTTCAATGGCCCGTTAATTGCCTAACAAATAAACCTATAATTCCTCAGTTTCACATTTAAAGCCTCCCACAATCTGGTCAAAATCTTTATATCTCTCTGCTTTGCACAAATGCTCTTCCCCTCTCTCTCTGCTGATTTAACTTCTACCCTATCCTCAAACCCCTACTGAAACCACAAAGACTCTGTGAAGACTTATCAGTTTGCAACACTCCATAGTGTTCTCCCCAGTTACCTCTTAGCAACTGTAGGTGGTACTGTCAAATCCTTTTGTAAAAGTACATTTCCTACCTAGCACATTTGTGGAACTTGGTCTGATACTTAACTCAATATATCATTTTAATACAAGTACTTACTATAGAAGCACAAGTAGTTTAGAGAATGTGTTTGTCAATTACAACTGTCATACTGCTGATTATTTTGACCTCTGTAAAACCCTGATACAGTGGGTGCCCTTCGATTTAAGGAAATATACTGAAGTTCAGAAATGTTTTTCATGGCACTGTGTCAAATGCATTTCATGGCACTGTGTCAAATGTATCTCTTTTCTGTTTTGTTCTCTGTCATTTCTAGTGCCAAGTTGGAAAGCTACAACATTATTTTATAGATTTCTTCCTACCAAGCAGTGCCATAACCTTCTTTATTTATATCTTATGCTACATCTTTCTTGCAGGAAAAATTAGCATGGGTTTGATGCTTATCAATAGTATCAGTACAGTCTAACCAAAATTATACTTCCTCTGATGCATAGTGGTCTTTATAGCACCTCAGCTCTGCAACAGTCTTATAAATAGTAGTGACTGAGTTTTCTTATAAGTTCTTCAGTCCAGATTGATTATTTAATATCCAAAATCTACAATGAAAGTGAATCATTTAAAAGGAAGCTGACTGTTCAATGCATGTTCACCATTTTCTTTAAATATAGCTTGGTGTAAATTTTTTCATGAACTGTCAAATATACAATATCACAGTAAAAAAAAAATCATTTTCTCTGTGCTGTTAAGATATTGTTTCCTCAAACTGGAACGCTAGAAGCCTGACTTTTTTCTTCTTTTATTTCACAAAACAGTGAGAACAAAAACAGGATAAAGCCCATAGCAACAAGATATTTCTTTTACCATCTGTTGGATTTATGTCGAATTTAAACTGCTTGTATTTTAGAAAGGAATCTGTTTTCTATCTTCAAAAGGATGCAATCCAACATCTCTCAGCTGCTAATTTTTAGCACTTAGAGGTTCCCTTGGGCTGCTGTCAACAACAACTTATTGCATAGGTACTTTTCACTAAACTCATTATAAAGTGATTAGCCTCCAGCAAGATAGTGCAATGCTACAGCCTGCTTGCATTCTATGTGGCTTTGCAACTGAATTTTGTGCCGTCAGATCTCATCAGATAGTGAGTATAGAATGAATCTGGGGATTCAACACGTAGAATGTTGAGAGGGATCTTGTCACTTCTCTCTTAAACCATATCTTTCAAGAAAATATATGCACTCACATATACAAATAAACACACGTGCACATGTGTGCACATGTAACACATGTACAAAATGGGTCATTAGTTTAAAATGGATGCCATCCTCAGCTAGAGTCAAACACATTTTCAAAATCCAAAATTATTTTTCAGATTATGCTTTAAATCCAAAAGCTAATTAAGTAGCTCTACCTTGATTCTATGAACAGTTATCATTTATATATGTAAGAGGGCTGCTTTTCTATTAGCACATTTAACAATGCTCCTTGCCTTAGGGTACCAGTGTTAGTCAATACTTTTGGGTCTAATAGGCTGTCTCAGTTTCTCCAATGAAACTAAAATTAGACTATGCAGAGGCACTGATTATTAGAAGTAGGTTTTTTGGTTATTTATTTGCAAGCCTCCCTAACAAGGTATGTATTATCCCGGCTCACATATTCACTACTGCCTGAAACTAGCACCACAGTGTGACACTGAATAGTCTATACCAGGGATCCCCAACTCCCGGGGCCGCAGACTGGTACAGGTCCGTGGCCTGTTAGGAAGCGGGCCTGTTAGGACGTGAGGGCGGGTGAGTGAGTGAAGTTTCATCTGCCGCTACCCATCGCTCGCATTACTGCCTGAACCACCTACCCCCGCACCCCCCCCCCGCCCCGCTCCCTCTCCCGTCCGTGGAAAAATTGTCTTCCATGAAACTGGTCCCTGGCGCCAAAATGGTTGGGGACCGCTGCTCTACACTAGAAGCTACCTCAGCTACATCGTCCTCCTTCACTGGTCTCTACTTATTGTAAGGCTCACTCGTTGTCTAGCTCATGTTCTCAAACTATTATGACAGGGTTAAGCCCATGACACACCTGTAGAAATTTTCAAATGTGAAAGAGCAAAGTGCACAGTCCCTGGGAACAAACACAGAACTTCACATTCCAAAATTTTTCATGTTATGACTACTTCAAGTCTAAAGGCTAATTCAAAACACATGTTCTACTTCGAGGAAAAAGCCTGAATAAAGTTATTTCATTATTTGCTACTTTTTCTGTTGTTTAAACTGAACTTTATTCTTTAGATGGGATTGATAGTTTTTGAATGTGTAGATTATTTGCATATGGGTTTCAATTTGCAGATTATTCCTGGGCAATTTTTCACCCTTGTTCAAAGATTCTGGCTCACTAGAAAGTTCCTAAACATTGTCTTTCCACAGTGTACTATGCAGGGATAGCAGGGTGTGGTGGATTAAACACAGAGATTTTAGTATCAGAAAGCTTCCTGCGGGCCTTTGTTTCTCTATCTCTAATATGAGGATAATGCAATTAATTCAGTGCTGTTGTGAGGTTTCATTATATATATATTTATTTAAACATATATACTTACATGTGTACATTTTTTTCCTGGCACATAGGGAACACAATAAAAGCTAGCTACTATTACATGTTAATATATAATTATATCTGTATTTGTTAATATTTATATTTTTATATAAAATATGATATAAATCTGAGTAAGAAAAATTAATGATGTAATTTTTGTGTAAAACATTTAAAAATGCATACTGGATACAATATATATACTTTTTATTCTATATACTTATTATATATATTCAGATATATGCCGCTAATAATGTTTTGATGCTTATAAAAAGTGAGTTATGGGAATAACTGTTTTATCAAACTAAGCAGAGCTTTTACTACTTTCCTTGTACAAAAAATGAAAAAAAAATATTATTTAACTCTCCTTCTCCTGTTGGTTAGAATCACAGATATTTTTCACACTGTATATAAATTACTTCATGATCCATTTCCCAATCTATCTTGCCAACTTTATCATCTTCAATCTCCCAATGAACTCTAGGCTCCAATCACACTTTTATTACCATTCTCTGTATACTATTTATAATAAATTATTTTAGGTATTTCTTTATACTGAACCATCCTTGCATTCCCAGATTGAACTCTGAATTTTATGACTAATTCATACTATGCTTAATTTGATTTTTAGTTACTGCTTGTGCTTCAATATTCAGAAGTCAGATGAAGCTGTAGTTCTCTTTTTAAAATTTAATTTGTTTATAGTTGATTTACAATACTGTATTAGTTTTTGGTGTACAGTTTCAGATTCTTTCCCATTATAGATTATTATAAGATATTGAATATAGTTCCATGTGCTATAAAGCTGTAGTTTTCTTTACCAAGCTCTCTTTGTGAGTTCTCAAGCATTAATGTGTGTTGTCTGAAAGAAGAATAAAACGTGAAAGCTTTCCTTCTCACTGTATTCTTTGGGACAGTTTAATAACATTGGAATCATCTTTTGCTTATAGTGTTAACAGAATTCACTCTGTGAGGCTACTTTGGCTGACTTTGTTTTTAGAGGATAGGCAATCTGACAATTTTCTCCATTTATAACATCCTTATACCTCATCTTTTTTAGTGGGGATTCAGTAGGAAATGGATTTATAGGTATATTATTTGCAGTTAAAATGGAAAGTTTAAAAGTATTAAAAGCCAGAAATTATTAACAATTTTGTCCCCACCAAGTAGAATTGGAGGTAGAGGTCTGCACAGTAGAATGGATTTTTACTTTTTATTTAAATTCTTCCCTATACTTTACATTTTTAATATAAAGTAAAAACACCATTTTAATTTTAATAAAACTGGTTTAAATGTCATTAAAGGCACACTCATCGGTCATATGACTACACTTATGAAGTTGGAGGTACTCACTTTTTACTTTCTACACGACTGTATTGTTTGAATGTTTATGGTGAATTTGCATTACATTTGCTGTTACAAAAATCTGCAATGACTTTCCCATAACCTAGGTGATAAAATGCAAGCTCTTTAGTTTAGAATACAAAGTTCTCTATTATCTAGCATTTCTCTGCCTCTATTATTTCTGTCTCTTGCCTATATCCATCCTCATTCTGGTCATATTGACCTTCATGCATGAAGTTTGACATAGCAAATCTTAAAAACCTCGCATAATATGCTTATTTTGCCTGTAACATCTTCGCTGATCTCCCTGTTCCATATTCTAGCTAACTCTTTCTCCTTCTTGAAACCTCAGCTCTAGAGATACCTCTAGAAACCGAGCTGCTGTTCATCCCTTTCTCTGTGTTCCCATAGAATCTTATGCTCCTGTGTTATAAAAAAAAAATCATCAGGCTCTACTGAAATTGTCTATTTACTTGTCTGACACCCATTTGATTTTGAGTTGTATGCAGTCAGGCTCTGGAAAATGGAGACAAAGTTTGTTTAATCTATATATGTATAGCTATATCTCATTTCAGTAGAATCTTTATTTTTAAATTGTTATGCGTTTTTGTATCTTATATACTCCTTGATAACAAAAGTGATGTCTTATGTAGCCTTACATTTTCTAAGCACATAACACAATTACTCTCACATATTAAAAAATTTGTTGAAATAAATATGTATAGTATTTTTAACTGTCATTGCATATCCTGATTCCCCAGTCTATATATTCATATCTCATAAGTGATTAAAAATGTATCATTTTATTATGAAACAGAACCTAATATTCATCATTAATATTTTGCTAGTCCTTATAGGAATGCTACAGTATTAGAAATTATCCCTTGGCTATCACTCAGAAAACAATTATAGAGGGAGTTTTTAGAAGGTTCAGTGTTTCCCTGGAAAGAAAAAAATACATAATGACTCTAATTCTGTGAATTGAGTCCTCAGAAGCAGGGACTAGTTTCCAATGAATTCTCTACATTTTCCTATCCTGTGTCTCATGTAACAAAGGACACATTCATTCACTCAATTTACATTGAGCGTCAACTATGTGTCAGGCAGGCTACACTAGGCCCTGGGAATATGACTTTGAACACTGAAAATCATTTCTGAAGTACAGATCAGCTTTATTGACACAATCTTTAGCTGTAAGTAGCATAGCAACAGCAGCAGAAACATTAGTAGCTAAAACATATTGAGTAATTAACTACATGCAAGACACCATTTATAGCAGTCTACAGATAAAGTTAGAACTGCTTTCAGTGACACATGGGTGTGGAAGTTCAGAGTCTCTTCCATCTTCCCCACCTCACACAAAGTTTGACATCTTTAGACTCCATAGAGTTAAAACAAGATTATAATCCTGCTTTCTCAAATCGCTTAATTTTGAATGAATAGTTTCCTTGATAAGTACTAGAAATATTAGGACCAAGAGATGGGGATAAGGCTTAAATACCCCAATTATGAGACACGCCAAAGAGAACTCAGACGTTTATACAAGACTAGCTTCCTATTTCAATCTCAAGCAACATATTGCTCAAGGAAAGGCAAGTTTTGCGAGTATTTACTGTGATCTGTATAACAGAAGCTACCCCATTTGAAGAGAGAACACGAAAATGGAAAACAAAACTGCAGTAGAGGTAAAATAGACTCTCCTCAACCTAACATGTGATGGACCCTAGAAGCCATCTGTAGAATGTGGAAAGGAAGAGGCAATGTTCAAAATGATTTCAGTAGTCACTCTTTAACCTTGTAATAATCAAGAACATGTGACTGACAATTTAAAATATTTAAAGAACTAATCTTTTTCCATTTAAATTTATTTTTGTTGTTCAGAAGTCTCCAGGTTCTCTGAATTTCCATTAAGAATTTTGAATATGTGTGTGTGTGTATGTATACATTTTTTTTTTTTAAGAAAATGGTTCCTCCACAGCCCCATGGACCAGAGCAGGCTGTGGATCAGCACTTGGCCTAGGGTTCCAAGTAGTTTGCTTTCAGCATTTTTGATGACAACTTCAAGATCTCAACAGTCACTTCCACCAGGCACCCAGAGACACCATGCAGTACTGGCGACCCAGGCCCACAAAGTCCCAATGTTGTGAGGTCTCACCCAGCAGCAGCCAGCCCTAGGTGTCCAGCCTGCCATGGCCTCAACAAAGTCTGGGCCCTGGGGAGGCCTGCTCACAAAGCCAATGGACTTGGCCTGGCGCTGCAGGCTGGAGGCCTGAACTTGAGACCTTCACTCACAATCCTGGTAAAACCTGAGCCTCTCCAGCCTACCTGGAGCAAATTAGACCCTCCTCCAGTGGTGGGTCACCTTGCTGTGATCCAGGAAAAGGGCCCTGGACCAGTCTTCTGTTCCACTCTGTATCTGGCAGGCCCCATAAGAATTTTGAACATTTTGCTAACAATATTCAAATTACAAAGTTCCCAGAAGCATGAGGTTGTGAATAGCTACTTCACGAAGATTGAAAAGATAGAAAGAAATATTTTCCCGTAAGATAGAATTACAGATTCAGCACTGGACTGTACCAAACACAATGAGTAAAGGCATATCTTGCTTTATTGATTTTTGCAGATATTGTGTTTTTTTACAAATTGAAGGGTTGTGGTAGCCCTGTGTCAAGCAAGTGTATTGGCTCCATTTTTCCAACAGCATTTGCTCACTTTGTGTCTCTGTGTCACATTTCGGTAATTCTCACAATATTTCAAACTTTTAAATTATTATTGTATTTGTTATGGTGATCTGTGATTAGTGATCTTTGATGCTACTATTGTAATTTTGTGAGACACCATAAACTGTCCCATATAAGACGTGGAATTAAATCAATAAATGTTGTGTGTTCTGACTGCTCCATCCACCAGCTGTTCCCATCTCTCTCTCTTTTGGGGCCTCCCTATTCCCTGAGACACATCAGTATTGAAATTAGGCCAGTCAATAACCCTACAATGGCCTCTAGGTGTTCAAGTGAAAGGAAGAATCACACATCTCTCACTTTAAATCAAAAGCTAGAAATGATTAAGCTTAGTGAGAAAGGCATGTGGAAAACCCAGATAGGCCTAAAACTAGGCATCTTGCACCAAAAAGGGAAGCTGTGAATGCAAAGGAAAAATCCTTGAAGGAAATTAAAAGTGCTACTCCCACGAACACCTGAGTAATAAGCGAAACAGCCTTATTGCTGACATGAAGAAAGTTTTAGTGATCTGGATAGAAGATCGAACCAGCCACAACGTTCCCTTAAGCCAAAGCTTAATCTAGAGCAAGGTCCTAACTGTTCAATTCCATGACAGCTGAGAGAAGTGAGGAAGCTGCAGAAGAAAAGTTTGATGGCAGCAGAGGTTGCCATGTAGGACTTTCACAGCTAGACAGAAGAATTTGATGGCTTCAAAACTTCTAAGGACAGGCTGACTCTCTTGTTAGGGTCCAGTGGAGCTGGTCACTTTAGGTTGAAGTCAATGCTCATTTACCATTCCAAAAATTCTAGGGCCCTTAAGAATTATGCTAAATAAACTCTGCCTGTGCTCTATAAATGGAACAACAAAGCTTGGATGACAGCACATCTGAATACTTTAAGCCCACTATTAAGACTTCTCAGGAAAAGAAGATTTCTTTCAAAGTATCACTGCTCATTGACAATGCACCTGGTCACCTAAGAGCTCTGATGGAGATACAATGAGATTCATGTTGGTTTCATGCCTGCTAACACAACATCCTTTCTGCAGTCCATGGATCCAAGGAGTAATTTCAACTTTCAAGTCTTATTGTTTAAGAAACACATTTCGTGAAGCTATGCTGCTCTAGATAGTGATTCCTCTGATGGACCTGGGCAAAGTATAGGTGACCCTCAAATAACGTGAGTTTAAACTGGGCAAGTCCACTTATACGTGATTATTTTCAATAAATATGTACTGCAGTACTACATGATCCAAAGCTGTTTGTGTGGATGTGGAACAGCAGATAGAGAGGGCTGACCCTAAAGTTATACTTGGATTTTTGACTGTGTGGAGGGTCGGTGCCCCTAACTGCCACTTTGTTCAAGGGTCGACTGATTCCAACCCTCATGGATGACTTTGAGGGGTTCAAGCCTTCAGTGGAGGAAGTCACTGCAGGTGTGGTCAAAATAGCAAAAGAACTAGAATTAGAAGTGGAGCCTGAAGATGTGAATTAATTTCTGTAATCTCATGATAAACTTGAACAGATGAGGAGTTGCTTCTTATGGATAAGAAAGGAAAGTGGTTTCTTGAGATGGAATCTACTTCTGGTGAAGACGTTACAAAGATTGTTCAAAAGACAACAAAGGACTTAGAATATTACACAAACTTAGTTGATAAAACAGAGATAGGTTTTGACAGGATTGGCTCCAATCTCAAAAGAAGTTCTACTGTGGGTAAAATGCTGTCAAACAGTGCTACACCCTGAAAGGAATAGTCAGTCGATGTCGTAAACTTCATTGCTGTCTTATTTTAAGAAACTGCCCCGGCCACCCCAACCTTCAGAAACCACCGCCCTGATCAGTCAGCAGCTGTCAACATGGCAAGACCCTCCACCAGCAAAAGATTATTAATTGCTGAAGGCTCAGATGGTGGTTAGCATTTTTTAGCAATGAAGTATTTTTAAATTAAGGCATGTACATTGTTTTTTGGACATAATACTGTTGCATATTGAATAGGCTACAGTATAGTGTAAATATAACTTTTATATGCACTGGGGAACCAAAAAAATTCATGTGACTCACTTTATTTCTATAGATGCTTTATTTTGGTGGTCTGGAACCGAACCCGCAATATCTCAAAGGAGTGCCTATAGTAACATTTCAGTACAGAGGGATGTCATTTTAAAAAACACACAAAAAAAACAATAACCTTGGATTGAAAAAGAAAAATAAAGTTTTTTCTTCAAACTTGAGCTTTCTGCTGGGCTACAGTGATTTCATTCGCTTAGCACTAGCACTTTAAAGTAGATGAAAATGCAAAAAGTCTACAGTCTGGTTACTTGCTGACTGAGAAATACCACTGATATTTGAAGACAATTGAATTGACATACATATGTAATTTTATTTAAATAATGATAAGGCTGGCTGGTAATCCCCAGGGAACCCATTTTGTCTGGGTAAAAAAGTTGCTGTTCTGGGATTAATGAAAGCAAAAGTGTCTGAGTCCGGGGAGAGAGAGAGAGAGAGAGAGAGAGAGAGAGAGAGAGAGAGAGAGAGAGTATTTAGTTTTCACGAGACAGAGAGAAGGGAAAATTCTGCACCAAAGGATCAAACAGGGTTGTGATTTTTATTTTTTGTCAGACAGGATACCCACAGTAAGCGTGGGAAAACAATGATAAACTGTATGTTATCTGGTCTCTTTTGGACTCTTTATTCCGGGGGGAAGATCCCAAGTTCATCTCCTATCAGATCTTTGCGGTAAGATCAGTATTTGGCTGTGTTTTTAAAGCAAGAGACTAAAGGGCTAAAATAATTTTGCACAATTCATTCCCTGAAAATTACAGAATAAGAAACATCACAACAGCAGTTGTTGTCTAAAAATTTTAAGAGTAATGCTGCGTTACCAAATAAACAGAGAAGGTGACTTTACTCAGGGCATGGTTTTAGAGGCACCAGCTACACCTCTTTTGTAAAACAACTCCTCAATTTTTTTTTTGTTTGTTTAAATTTATTTAATTTATTTTATTTTTGGCTGCGTTGGGTCTTTGGTGCTATGCGCAGGCTTTCTCTAGTTGCGGCGAACAGGGGCTACTATTTGTTGCGGTGCGTGGCCTTCTCATTGCGGTGGTTTCCCTTGTTGTGGAGCACGGGCTCTAGAGAGCAGGCTCAGGAGTTGTGGTGCACGGGCTTAGTTGCTCCGCAGCATGTGGGATCTTCCCGGACCAGGGCTCGAACCCGTGCCCCCTGCATTGGCAGGCGGATCCTTAACCACTGTGCCACCAGGGAAGCCCCCTCAATTTTCTTTTGAAGCAATTGTTTTGGACTTTTTTTCTAAAATAAGTATTAGTTTTCTGATTCTAAAATAAAAGCTTTTCAATATAGATAACTTAGAAAATGCAAAATATTTTATTTTTATTTATTTATTTAGGCAAAATATTTTAAAATGCAAGTAATCATTCCTCACCAAATGCAATATGTTTTTTTCTTTAAGATTTCCTTCATTGTTGCTTCAAGATGTCTTCCTCACTCCAACATTGCACAAGTAACTACTTATGTTTTAAGATTTAATTATTTATTAAACATTTAACTCTCTAATCCATGTTTTGGTGAGTGCTGATAAGTGACTATTTAAAATGTGGTAAACAACTAACCAATTGCCCTAGCAACTGTTTATTGGCTAATTGCTTCTTTCCCTAATATAATATAATGCCACCTTTAAAATTGCTAAATTTGTACTTACATTGGTGGCTATTTGGGAACTATTTTTTCCCGTGTCTCTATATTCTTGCATTAATAATAAACTAATTTTCATTGTAGCGTATTTCCTCAGCTATTCTAACAGTTTATTCTTCTACATAGTCATTAATATCACAGTCTCACATTTCCTTCACCCCCCAAAATAATCATTGTTATTTTCCCAGCAATTATCCATCAACTAATTTTGGAAGTATTGATATCTTTACCATAGTGAGGAGTGTTGTTTTTGCCGTCTATATAAGCCTACCCACCACCACCACCACCACCACCCCGCCCTCCCCCGAGTCTTTGTTTATGCTATTGCTTCGGCTTAAAGCACCTTTTCTCCTTCTCTTCAATGGCTCATTTTAAAATCTCAGTTTAAATGTCTCAGTGTAAATGTTCAGATCTCAGTTTATATGTGACTTCTTCAGAGAAAAAACCCTTCTTTGAGCACCCAATCTAAAGTAACTCCTACTTCTAGCACCTACAAACTCTGGATCACATTGCCCTGGGTTGTTTCTTTTGCAGCACATATAACTTTTTTGAAATTATTTTATTTTATATTTGTTTATGTCTCCCCGGTCAGAATAGAAAAATCACGAAGGAAAGAATATTATCTGTCTTTTTCAGTGCTTTTTCCCCATCATCTAACACAATCCTTGGTACACATTGATGTTCTAGAATGTTTTGCTGAATGAACAATGGTTGAGTGAATAAAGTCAGCTCAGAGAAAATCTCCTCTGCTTCGTGCTTGATGTAATGCTATACCAGTCCTGGCACTGCAGCCTTGATTATTGTGTAGAGTCACATGTGGTATCTAGTGGACTGGTATCCAGATTCCCAATGGCTCCCCACTCCCAAGCCAGACTCCACTATTGACACTATCAATTGTAATCGTGTTCGGGACCTTTGTGACTTCTTTCAATTTCTTCCCACTGTAAGTTAGGTCACAGAAATCTCTCAGAGTCTGTACAGTGGTTGGCCCCTTGGATGCAAGGGCTGCCCCCACCATTTCTGTTTTTCTTTCAGTTCAATTGGATCCTGGAAAAGGGATCAAGACATTAGTTCTTGGGCCATCTTTCTGTCAAGATCACTTATTAATTATAATATTAAATTCCTCTATATCATGATTTATTTTTTCTGTTTATGTGATCTATAAAATACTTGCAGGGGTTTCCCTGGTGGCGCAGTGGTTGTAAGCTGTCATAAAATTTAATTAAGAATGGAATCTGGGCTTCCGTGATGGCGCAGTGGTTGAGAGCCCGCCTGCCGATGCAGGGGATACGGGTTTGTGCCCCGGTCCGGGAGGATCCCACGTGCCGCGGAGCGGCTGGGCCCGTGAGCCATGGCCGCTGAGCCTACGCGACCGGAGCCTGTGCCCCGCAACGGGAGAGGCCACAGCAGTGAGAGGCCCGCGTACCACCAAAAAAATTAAAATAAAATAAAATAAAATAAAATACTTGCAGGACATTTTAAAGTATCCTGCTATGAATGTGTTTCTCCTGATTCTTCTTATAGCTGTATTTATTTTAAAATATGTTGCAAGGTTTTTTCATTTGGTACATTACAGCTCTTGAGTCCTGAACTCTAACATTTGTTTTGAAATTTACCATATTTTTCTGGTTTAATGCAATCATTGTCCTTGAAATTCAAAATTTTTACCAAAATATGTCTAGGTGTTACACTTCTCCCTCCTCTCTCCCCTCATCCCCTCCTCTACACACACACACACACACACAGAGTAAATTTGACTATTAGCCATCCCTTTCAAATTAAAAAGTCAAATATTTGTTTAGCTCAGGAAAATTTCTCTCCACTGTTCTTTGCTTTCATTACATCATGTCTGTTCTCTTCTTCTAAAATTCCTACTTTCTGTGTATTTGATTCCTTGAATTTGTCCACAATGTCTCTCATATTTTCTTTTACTGTGTTTTACCAATTTACCATTTCCTCAGAGTTCCAAATGCATTTCTTGAATCCATATGCAACTTTTAAAATTCAATTATTAGCTTATTATATGGTACTTCTTTGAAGTGTTAAGTTTAGCAATCCTACTTTAAAAAAAAATCTGTGTGTGTGTGTGTGTGTGTGTGTGTTTGTAACTGCTATTCATCTCTCATAATTACTCATTCTAGTGTTGTTTTATTTATTTTTTGGATCCATTATATTCTTAAATCCTGTTGAAAAAAATCTTAAAACTTCCATAATGCTCTTCTGTTACTTGAATACTTTTCTGGTTCTTGATAATTTCCTTTGTTTGAACTGCAGCATATTTTCATATATTGTGTGATGTTTTTCCATTTCTCTTTAAAAATTTTCACATCAGAATATCTATGGTGTTCATTCTTTTGCCAAAGTTCAGTAGAAATTGAGATAGATTCTATAAGAAATTGGTATAGATCTTTGCATACATTTTTCAGATCTAGATGCAAAGAAGAGGGAGTTTTTACAATTATTGTAAGTTTATATTGTTAGTGACTTCATAATCTGGAGGGATTGAGAAAGGATCCAGGGTCCTAAACAGACAAAGTAGGAAACTTTGCCAATGTGCTATTTTCTTCATTTACAAGAGCAAATTCAATGCAAACAAGCACTAGAAGCAAGCCCACAATAATCAGTTTCCCTGTACCAAGAATAAGTCATGGCAGTCTCCACCTTCTTAGTGATGCCGCCTGTAGCATTGACTTTTGGCTTCTAGTAATCTTTCACTGTCAGTGAAGTTAATCTCACTTTCCCCCAGGTCTAATTATAGGTCTAGATGTTGTGTATGAACACAGGTCAGGTAGCATTAATGTGGTATGCCCCTCAATGTTCTTTGGCCCATTCTAGCAATCAGCCTTCTTCTTTAAACTTTAAGAAGTACCACTGAAATTGGCTCACTTTACTTCTCAGACTTTTTTTTTTTTTTTTTTTTTACAGGAAGCATTTTTCTGTTCAGGGTTCTGTTCTTTCCTTCTTCCTTCACCTGGTCCCCTCTTATTTTAACTAACAGGAAATCCTAAAAGTCTGTGGTACATCGATTGGCAGTTTTTCATCCTGTTTTCTCAGGGGGGATATGAAGAATTACTGTGCTACTGCTGCAGTTTTAATGGAAGGCATTCCTTTCCCTTCTTCTAGGCTTCCCCTCCACTTAATTTCCTTTGAAATCTTAGAATTATTAGGAAAAACTTGGAATTATTCAGCAAATACTTATAGTACAGTATTGACATTCTGGTTTGTTATTAAGATAAAATTATCCTGGTAAGGTGATCCATTGAGGCATTATTAGACATTCTACTCTTTTCAAAATTCAACAAATAATTAATCATAAAAGTAAATGAGATACAATCATAAAAATGAGTATATTTGTTGTCATTTAACAGAAAGAGGGAATTAAGAAGGAAAGTTTAGTTTTATTTAAGGATTATTAATAAGAAGCATGTGATATTATGAGCACCTGCATAAGCAAAAACAAACTCAGTGGAACTCTAGTGAGAGACTTCTTACCAAGGTGCAGAATTGAGGATTCTGAGTCCCTAAGTCAAGACACAGAAGGCAAAAATAAGGTTACCAAAACGGGGACCGGGAACATGGGGATTGGAAAGCAACTGGGAAGATACTGTGCTGACTCACAGTATTACCTAGGGTTGGATGTACCTTTTTCTTTCTCCTTTTGGCATCATCGTTATATTATAGTATTTCCAGTACTAGAAGATTAAGATACTTTCTTAAAGGTTTTCCAGTTAGTATTTGTGCATGTACACAAAGGTGAATGTTTGAATGACAAGAAATCGATGCTGGTCAAAGCTAGTTATTTAGCTGCTGAATAAGGATTTTCTATCGCTTTCCATGTGGCCACCCTCCAGCAATGGTGGGTCAAGTCTTTCTCACACTTTGAATTTCTCTTATTTCAACTTCTGCCCCATCTTTCTGACTTTGTCCTTTTTTTCTGCTTTCCAGGGTCCACCTGGATATTTCAAGATCCATGATAATCTCCCTATGTTAAAGTCAGCTGATTACCAACCTTAATTATATCAGCAAAGTCCCTACTCAACAGTACCTAGGATTGAAAAACCTGGTCATGGGTATCTTGGGGTAAGGAAATCTGTTTACTTTCAAAGGTATACAGGGCAGATTATCATAAGGGAGAGACCTATGCTTCACAGCTTTGCTAGCTTTCTTCTTTACTCGTTGCTATTTTCTTTTACACATTCTTTTTTGCATTTATAAATATTATAGATTTGCAGGGCTGACTTCTTTAACTTGACCTGGCTATACAAAAAGAGAGTAATTCAAAAAGTTCCAAAAATTTGAATCACTGACCAAAATAAAGTCAGGAAGCTATTAGCCATTGAGTTTTACATAATTCCTTATGATATAAAGTACACAAAAAGCCCTATTAAAATACCACTGCAAGTTAATCATGAAAAGACCCTTTAGAATTCTTAGAGATGCTCATTTTGTAGAGAAATGGGGAAACAGAAATGTCAGCACTGGCAGCTGAAAGGGTACAGATCTCCTGGTAATGAGAGAGGCAGCTGTTTCAATACAAATTTCTTTTTAAAGTAAAATGTCCCATTGTGCCCTGGAATCCCTAATTAATTATGGTGAAGAACCAGAGTTTACTGTTTTTTTTAACCATCCAGAAAAAAAAATGATCTTCAACAACTAGGTATGATTAAGGAAACTTTAGAGATTTATAAGTGATCTAAGACATAGAGCAAGCTACATTGTCGATTAGCAGTTCCCGAAATGGACAGAAAGTCAGACAAATGAGTTTATTTTTTATCTAAATCTCTAGAAATATAAGTAAGTCATTGAAACTGTCCCTCTTTAAAATGTTTAAGATTCAAAATAGGTACCTGGCTTCTTTAGACAGTATGATATAATTAACAGAGTATAACCTTTGAAGACAGACAAAACTGGGCCCAAACCTTGGCTTTCTCACTTAGTAAAATGTATATGTGTGAGAAACCACAACAAGATGGGTAGGAGGGGCAGAGACCCAGTATAGTCAAGACCCACACCCCTAGGAAGGCGACCAACAAATGGGAAGATAATCACAACTGCAGAGATTTTCCCCAAGGAGAGAGGAGTCTGAGCCCCACATCAGGCTCCCTATCCCTGGGATCCTGCATCAGGAAGGTGAGCCCCTGAACATCTGGCTTTGTAGGCCAGTGGGGCTTGCATACAGGAAAGCCATATGGCTGTAGGAAACAGAGACTCTACTCATAAAATGGTGCACAGAAAATCTCACACATTCCAAGACCCAGTGCAGAAGGAGTAATTTGAAAGGAACCTGGTCTGACCCACTTGCTGGTCTTGGAGAGCCTTCCAGAGAGGCAGGAGGCAAGTGGAGCTCACCCTGGGTACACAGATGCTGGTGGCAGCCATTTTGGGGAGCTCCTACTACCATGAGAACACTGGTGCTGACAAGAGACATTTTGGAGTCCTCCCTCTAGCCTATTAGCACTGGGAGCTTACTCACCCACCAGGGGGCTGACAACAGCCCCAGCCCCCCGAGACCCCACAGCCAGCTGTTCTGGGACTCTGCCCCACCTACCAGAAGGCCCAGGAATCAGCGTCACCTGCCAGTAGGCCAGCACCAGACCTAGGAATGCCTGGGGCCTACTAATAGCCCCACCAGGACCTGGCCTCACCCAACAACAGGCCAGGACCAGCCCCAGGAACCCCCAGGCCCTACTGCTAGCCACTTCAGGACACAGCCCTGCCCACCAGTGAGCCAACAACAGGACTAGGATACCCTGGGCACCACAGCTAGCATGCTAGGACATGGCTCTGCCCACCAGTAGCCAACAGCCTCCACATGAGGCAGGGCTGGGTAAGCATTTGGGCTGGGGCCAGACCAGTCTACCAGTGCATCTGCAGTAGTCAGCCCCACCACAACAGAAGGGCCCATGCAGCCCACATGGGGGCACCCCTAGAGAATACAGCTCCAGTGACCAGAGGGGAGTGTGCTACTGGGTCGTACAGGACATCTCCTATATAAAGCTACTTCTCCAAGGTCATAAATGTAATCAACCTACCTAACACATTGAAATAAAAACAGAGAATTAGGTGAAATGAGGTGACAGAGGAATATGTTCCAAATAAAGGAACCAGATAAAATCCCAGAAGAACTAAGTGAAGTAGTGATAAGCAATCAACCAGATAAAGAGTTCAAGGTAATGATCATAAAGATGCTCAAAGAGCTTGAAGAAGAATGGATGAACACATTGAGAAGTTTAACAAAGAGTTAGAAAATATAAAGAAAAACCAAACAGAGCTGAAGAATATAATAATTGAACTAAAAGATACACTAGAAGGAATAAGAGTAGATTAGTATATACACATACACACACACACACATACATATATATTTCTAAAGATGCCACCAAAAAACTACTAGAAGTAATAAATGAATTGAGCAAAGAAGCTACAGGATACAAAAGTAATATGCAGAAATATGTTGTGTTTCCATACATTAGCAACAACCTATCAGAAAGAGAAATTAAGAAAACAATCCCATTTACAATTTCATCAAAACAAATGAACTAAAAAAACAAAAGAGAAACAGACTTATAGATACAGAGAATAAACAGGTGATTGCCAAAGTTGGGAGTTGGGATAAGTAAACTAGGTGAGGGAGGTTAAGAGGTATAAACTTCCACTTACAAAATAAATGATTCACGAGGATGAAATGTACAGCATGGAGAATTTAGTCAATAATATTGTAATAACTTTGGTGACATAGGGTAATTATACTTATCAGGGAAATCATTTTCTAATGTATAAAAATACCAAATCACTGGGCTTCCCTGGTGGCGCAGTGGTTGAGAGTCTGCCTGCCGATGCAGGAGACACGGGTTCGTGCCCTGGTCCGGGAAGATCCCACGTGCCGCAGAGCGACTAAGCCCGTGAGCCATGGCCGCTGAGCCTGTGCGTCCGGAGCCTGTGCTCCGCAACGGGAGAGGCCACAACAGTGAGAGGCCCGCATACCGCAACAAAAAAAAAAAAAAAAAAAAAAAAAAAAATACCAAATCACTATGTTGTGTACCTGAAACTAACATAGTATTGTAGGTCAACTATACTGAAAGAAAGAAAGAAAGGAAGCAAGGAAGGAAGGAAGGAAGGAAGGAAGAAAGGGTGAGGCAATGATGGATTAGGCAATATCATTTATCATTTACTCTTTAGTGTAGCAAACTACAAGATTCAACTAAGGAGTTGGGAGAAATTCATGTCTAAGTAGATATTTAATCAACTGGGTCAAAACTTCTGCATAACTTTATCTGTCTTAGAGGATACTAAAAAGAACCTCCAAATATTATTACTGCATCCAAAAAAAGAGGGGAGGGCTACCCTGGTGGCTCAGTGGTTGAGAGTCCGCCTGCCGATGCAGGGGACACGGGTTCGTGCCCCGGTCCGGGAAGATCCCACCTGCCGCGGAGCGGCTGGGCCCCTGAGCCATGGCCGCTGAGCCTGCGCGTCTGAAGCCTGTGCTCCACAACAGGAGAGGCCACAACAGTGAGAGGCCCTAGTACCGCAAAAAAAAAAAAAAAAAGGGGGGGAAATTTTCAAGGAGAGACCTTCTCAGACTCTTCTTAAAGTTGCCACTGATTAGCAAATTCAGAGTTCCACTTTAATATTTTCTCACAAACGGGAAGAAAATTGTGCCCTTCTGATGCTGCCTGACTCCAGATTTGTTTGGCTCACAAAATGTATTTCTGTACAATTAAGAATTCTTACTTGTATAAGTATATGAAGCTATAAAATGTGATACTTGTAAACTTCTTCCTCTTTCTTTTTGTTTGCTTTTATAAATGTGTTTACATGTACTTAACTAACTTAAAAATCACAGTTCAGCTTAATGCAAAAGTATCTATTTAACACAACTAAGCCACTTGGCATATAAATAGTATGGACCAGGTTTTATAAAATTTTTCAACTTCCTTTAAACTCCAAATGGGTCATATGCATTTAGAGAAAATTAATCTAAACCACATTTAAATGACTGGCTCTGAAATATCCATCAGATCCCAGAATGGGGATTTGGAAGTCATTGTTGACTGTTTCTTACGCAGAGGAGACCAACACATATCCTAGGTTGCGAAACCACAGAACATCTGTACCTGGAACTACGTGCAATGACAATCACTGGGTCACAAGGAAGACCCCACAGAATGGGGTAGGAGAAACTTAAATAACCACAGAATAGGAGATGTTGCCATAGAAGAACAACCTTAAACTAGGATTTTCCAGTGAAGTGTTTCTCTCTAGGTTCTTGTTTTATAAAACTAGGGGCAATGTTGAAAGTGTGAAACAGGTATTTTTAGGACCATGAGAAAGAAAAATTATTTTCCACAGGAGATTGAATGGCTGACGAAAGAGGGCACGGATGTTGAAGTAAAACAGGTTTGAGTGAGAGTGAGTTCCAACACTTACCCGTTGTGTGACTCTAGACAAGTTATTTTGTCTCTGAATCCCACCTCTTCACCCAAAGAATAAGGATAATGACAATAACTTATTTTGGGAGCTAAATGAGATATTATTTTCATACTAGACATTTAATGGGAATTTATTAAATGTTACTTCACCATTTTACACATAAAAAATAAAGCAGAATTACTAATAAGAAAAGGCATATGCTAACGATACAAACAGTTTAAAGAAACATAATTACAAGAGTGATACATCCGTAGTAGATTTTTAAATAGAAATTAGGAATATTAAACGCAGATGTAGAGAACGGACATGTGGACTCAGGGGGAGGGGAAGGGGTGGTGGGATGAACTGGGAGATTGGGATTGACATAAGTACACTACCATGTGTAAAACAGATAGCTAGTGGGAACCTGCTGTATAGCACAGGGAGCTCAGCGGTGACCTAGATGCGTGTGATGGGGGGACAGTGGGAGGGAGGTCCAAGAGGGAGCAGATAGATGTATACATATAGCTGATTCACTTCGCTGTACAGCAGAAACTAACACAACATCGTAAAGCAACTATACTCCAATTTAAAAAATAAAAAAAATAAAAAGAAATATCAAAGAAAGAATAAAAATTGTCAGAAGAATCATAAGTTCTGAGGATCTAATGTATAGCATGGTGACTAAAGTTAATAATATAGTTTTGTATACATGAAAGTTGCTGAGAGCAGATCATAAGCATTCTCACCACACACACAAAAAAAGAGTTTACGTGAGGTGATGGATGTGTTTATTATCTTGACCTTGGTAATCACTTCACAATGTATATGTATACCAAATCATCACAGTGCATATTTTAAACATATAATTACAATTGTCAATTAGTCCTCAATAAAGTTAAAAAAAGAAAGATATACCAAGCCTTTTGAGGTAAATATTTAAGAAGATATTTTAGAGGAAATCTTGGCCCAAATGTCAGGGAAAGAGACTTTTTATCTCTCCACAGCTGGATCCAAATAAACAGATTCTTTTTATAAGGCAGTGAATGACAATTTCTGAGCTCTCAGAGATAAACATTGGTCCAAAGAGATTTCCATAAAGTTTCTTTATTTTCTACTTAGGATAATATTAAACAACAATCAGCTATTATCCACCCTGGCTTCTCAGCCCTCCTCCAGTGATGAGGTTTCCCTACCCAATGTTTAACTGTTTCAAATGTCCAAGCAGAGAATCAAAACAGTCTCCTGCCTTAGCCTAAAAGTGGTTTGTCTGTGGTCAGTCATTATGGGCATGGTCTGCTCCCTGATCCTCTCCTTTCACAAAATCTACCTCTCTTTTATATGCCTAAATTGATTGCTAGTCAAGACACTCAATTATAATTTTTCCTCAATTAAGCATTGAGACAAGAGCTTCCTACAATTACAGAGATGTTTACAAATTAGCATGTATACAAAACTTCTCATGGTATTTATAATATAACCCATAAAGGCTAGGGAACACCCCATGATCTCTCCCATTCCTCATTTATGACATAAAGAAATTATCTCTTGGGGATGAAAAGCCTAAATTTTGCTATACTATGACATCCTAGTAATATTTCCAAATCCTTATGCTCCCAGATGAAGAGTTCACTGTCCAGTGGAAAATAACCAAGAAAGCACTAGATTCGGCAGGATTGTCATAGAGTCCCTGGAACAAAGGGAAGACAGTCATGCTTCTCTTTGGACCTCTTGTGTTTTAATGGGCTGTATGAAATATGATTCTGACCCAGTCTGCTATTTGTTTTTCTTAGACAACTATTTCAGTTAGTTTGCTCTTTTACAGGGCAAATAAACCCTGAGTATTCCATTCAAGAGTGGTTGTAGTGAACAAAAACAGAGCAGCTTATTAGTAATTTTGGTTCTCTGTCTTTCTACTTGTAACTTTAGATGAGAAATAGTTTGCATATACTGCTAAGTAAAGAAAGAACAATATACAAAATTGAATGTATAGCATGATCACAACCTTTTAAATTCTGTAAGAAAATGTAATAAAGAAAATACCCTCAAGTACATTGATTTGAAGGGTAGGCTTATGTGTTATTTGAACATTTTTTAGGACACAATCCATTTAAAATTTAAAAATAAGTTAGATACACATTTAAGAAAAAAGCTCTACATCAATTCCAAGAATTGTGAAACATTTTGGATGCCATGACATCTGATATGTTTGGAAGTGGCTGTATGGAAAGTGAGCCACCTCTAATTGTGATTTGAAAGTAAGTAATGTGGAAATATCCCTTGGCCTCAGATTGGTTTCTCTACAAACTTGCATACAAATGCTTGAATCCCTGCAATTACAGTATTACTTTTCTGGACTATAGAAAATTTCTTTAAAAAAAAAGTGCATACTTTAGAAGGGGAAAACTATCCAACATTTCTTAATAAAGGTTTATAGTTGAAATCTTATAAACAAAACCATGAGACTGGTATACAAGATGATTTAGTTAAGGTTCTTAATTGCAGGCAACCAAAACTACTTTAGGATCATTTAGGGAAAAAAACATGTTTTATTGAAATCTATTTGATAGCTCGTGCAATCACAAAGAAGATGAAAAACGAGGTCTGGGAAATGAGCAGGACAAAGGGAGCAAGGGTACAATGGAGAATACATTCTATTGTAAGTGACAAAAGCAGTGCCAGTAACATCAAATTCAATATTTAAGTGGGTGACAAACTTAGTCAAATGGCTATCTACTAGCTAAAATGTAGGTTGGAGAAGTGGGTATCTTTTTTTTTTTTTTCAGTTTCTGTCATGTAAAGTAGGCTCTCTCTCCTGCCAAAATTCATGACATAAAAAATTCATCCACATGGGAGTTCAGATGATAAGTACCCAAATATTCACAGCAAATATGATGGGTCAGATAATAACAGTGATTTAAGAGGGAGTTTTATGTGGGAGGGTACAATATATTACATGTCTTATATTTGGAATCAAAGGAGATGGAGGTAATAGATATGGCATGAAGGGGAAATTTAAGTCAAGCTTGAAGAATTTAGTATAAGGTTCATCTGTAAGATGTTTATTCAAGTAATGTTTGAAAAGATTATCCTTGTGGCAGTGAGAAAAAGTTAGACCTAGGAAATCGAGACAGGAAGTAGGATATCAAAGTCTGGCAATTATCAATGTTCTGTCAACATTTCACCAGGCACAAACTGAGTAAGATGAAAACTTTGGATCTCCAGTTGCTCTTCCTAATCATCCTTACGTTATTGCTTCCCTCACTTGTTATGTCATTCCAAAAAGGTCTACTTCCTGCCTCCTCATGATTAGTGGTAAACTAATAAACCTTCTAGAATTTATACCATTTCACATGATTCTAAATTCTCAGTATGTGTAGCTGCTGAATAAAGTACATATTATTTATATATATATATATATATATATATATATACCGAGACACCCACCTTTTTGAAAAAATTAAATTTCATTTTCCCTTGACTTACTTTAAATATTGGTTGCATCTCATTTTATACCAGAAGAATCTTCAACAAACTATTGATTTTAACTGCATTCTATAAGCATATCTCTAAGCAATGACTTATATAGATTCATTTCACTATTAGAAAAGAGCTTTGCAGCAAATCCTTATGTATTTACTACTCAATTTATACATTTTATAAACTCTTATTTTTGATCGTTAATAAAGAGAGGAACATCTGTAATATCAAAGCTTGTTACTCTTAGCACATTTATATGGGACATTTAATCCTTCACATGTTTCCATTTGTCATATTAACTTCAATATGCCAGACCCAATGTATTATGGGAAGATTTGGGGATAAAGAGGCTGAAACTCTTGATCAAATACCACTTTCCCATATACTCCAATAATAGATCCTTTCATTTTACCAGCTCAATATTTTGCTCAATCAAAACTATCAATACCATTCTTTTATTGTTTTGCACAGGTAAAAACATCAATTTCACCTGTAGAAAACCTAGGTTGGCATGCCTTAATATGTCAGTGTGCCTTTTAGAAATAGTATTTTAGACACCAGATTAAAATACATGAATTAAAAACTTAATTTGTGGATAATACAAATTGCACTGGCCAGGAATACCAAACATATTTAAAAACCAAAGACCAAAAACATAAAAATACAAAAAAAAAAAGCAAAAAAATAGTACTATAATTTGTCAGAAAAGTCATGTTCTATGGACAGTTTTTTATGGTATAATAAAATATGTGTGTTGACTAGAGTCTGCCCATAAATGTTAGTTTATCTCAGCATGGCTCACAGACCCAGCCGCTCCGCAGCATGTGGGATCCTCCCGGACCGGAGCACGAACCCGTGTCTCCTGCAGTGGCAGGAGGACTCTCAACCACTGCACCACAAGGGAATCCCTGGAAATGTTTTTAAATAGAGCTTTTCTCAGCTACAGAGCTAAGGGGATGCAAGGTAGAGGCAGAGAGCAACGGTATTGCTTTGTGTGGAATATACTTTTGAACTATAGACAATTTGGCATATAGACATGTTAGCCTCTGGTCTATTCTGTGTATTATGAACAATGGCTTTATCATCCAACAGCTGGGACACATTCTGGGCAGAACAAAATTCTGTAAGCTTGTGGTGTAGATTTATTTCGTGTATACATTATTGGTGATATCGGTGTAGGTCAAATGTCCAACAAAGGTCAAAGAGTTGTTTCCTTGTTAATCTGGTTTAATGTTGAAACAGTTAGAAATAATACCCAAGGGGGAAAAAAGGAGGAGGGAATATCCTTCTTCCCATGAGGAAGATTTGTTCTTTCATTCTTAGTGAGTTAGAATTACCCATGCTTAGAGAAAGTGAAAACATCTCATCCCAAGCTAACAAATTCCAGTAGATGCCAAAAGGGGCCTTTTCCAACTGCTAGCATTACCTATTGATGAGATCAGTCATAGAAGAATTTACAAAATGAGAGAGATAAGCAGTGGCATTATCTGACCTAATCCCTTTTTCTTTAGGCTAAACCATTCAGGATGGATGATTGTCTATTGTCTTGCAGATCTCAAGAAGCCTATAATGCATTTCAGTATCTTATCAATATATTTTCTGTTTCTCTAAAAATCATATTTCTCATTTCCACTTAAGGGAATCTCTTCTTGTTTAATAACACATGCACATTTATTCTTTAATATTTCTTCTTACAAGCGTCTTATGATATTAGGGATAGTAATCTAATTAGTCCTTAACCCTTCATTCTGTAAGCTAAACAACCTTAATTCCTTTAACATTCTAAAAATAATATATTGCCTATTATACCAATTATTTGTCTTATTGTCTGAAAAACACCACCAGTTTCTTCATATTCTTTAAAAATGTGCAACCAAAAAAAAAAAATGTGCAACCAAAGTTTCACATAACATACAGAGAAACTACAATATCCAAAGCAAAGAATGGATCTGGAACATGCTTTTACAAGGATAAAGAAGTGGTAGGTCTGGTCACCAGAGATGTGAAATAACCTAGCAAGAATTTTAATAAAAAATTTATAAATTAAAATTCAACAATAGCATATATACTGAAAAACATCTTTCTTGAGGTGAAATCAAATTAACCAATTATCATCTATGTCTTACTTGATGTGGAAATATTTTCTATAATGCAATTGCATCATTCAAGCATCAATTCTTACATAGTGGCCCTCAGGGTCAGGCCACCAAAGTTTTCTTCCTTCATGGTAATAAAGGTTGGAAAATGAGCATACCATACTTACTGTGGAGTTAATGGCTAAGACAGAGAAATATATAACAGCTCTGAGGTATAGTTAGCATTAAAGTAATGACAATGTTAAATCCACAAATAGCAGAGATGAATTAAGTCAATTGAATCAAGGTTTATTTTGAAGCTAAACAGCCAAAAATAAAATTCTGATATTTACATCATCATCTGTAGAAGTCTAAACGTCTTGCAATGGTATCTTGAAACATTATAAAATAATTTTAATAGTAGATATACTTTGTTCCTGTTTTCAGGAGAATATATCTAGTGTTTCACCAATAAATAATCTGCGTTTTTTTCTGGTGTGTGTGTGTTTGTGTGTGTGTGTGTGAACATACATATTTTCATTTGGAGCAGGCATAGCACTGTATCAAGATTTTGATATCAGAATCATGAAATCTTTGTGGAGTAAATTGTATTGGTTTCCATTATATGTAATAATGTATATATGTATGTATGTATTATAAAATAAACATGAGCACAAAATACATAAAAAACATGCGGGCATTAAATTAAAAACATAAATACAAGTCCATATTTATGCTTACCATAGAACAGTGAACTAGATATTCTGAAGGAAAAAAAAAGGAAAATTCCAGTGTAAAACACATAGATGTTGTTTAAAGTATAAAAAATGTACTTTAAGTATACTGGTGATGTCTTAAGAAAGAGAAATGCCCAAGGCTGCAAAAATGACATAGGGAGTAAAACAAGTGTGCTAAGTGAAATATGGGCTGGAATATGAAGCTGGAGCTTCATGGATAAGTGGCCTATCCCATAAAAAATGAGAAATTAGACCTTAGGCTTGCGCAAGGTAAGGCAATGCTGAACTGGAAATCTCAGCAAAAGTCCAGACCTTTGAAGAGGACACATCCTCAGTGAAATGGTTTTGTGTAACTTTTGTTTTATTTGCTTCAACAAGAAGATAAGATAATTATTGAACAAGAAGGTAAGATAAGAGGGTAATAATTATTTCAAAGTGGAGGAAGTAAAATACTAACTCTTAACCTAAAATACGTGAGACATGAAAGAAGCTACCACTTGACAAAAATTCCAGAGAAGTGTCAGCTTATGGAGATGGTCAAGTTTATATCAAAGTAAGCTGGGAAAAGGAATGCCCAGAGAAAATGTTGAAGATATGTGTTGACTGATAGAGGCAGAGTGAGAGATATGTTTATTTCATCTTAACAGTCTCTTTCACAGGGAAATATCTATGATTTTAAAACTAGCTGAATAATAATAAGTATAAATATATAAATTTAACAATAAAATACTATTGTGGAAACAATGTTTTTGCCTTTATATACACGATGTACAAATATTCCAATGAGAGGTAAATGGCATAGTATTATAGAGTAACAGTTAATCCCAAATAAATTATATTTCACTTTAGGATGTTGTTCGAATATCATATTTAGACATTCCATCCAGAGTTTTCCTCCCTAGTGTTAGTAATTCAAGAGAACAAGGAGAGATATGGAGGCAGAATACAAGGAAAGTAAGGCCATGTATGGATTGTCCACACAGAAATAATTTAAAGTCAATTGTCTGCCTTAATTTCAGTCACCACGTATTTATTAACCTATTTATTTACTTATTTATTTCCTAAGAGGTGAAAACACATTTGGAAAATCTATTTATTATTCTCTGTAGAACTGTGATGTTTAATATAGAAGATACAGCTATGTTAAAAAATATGAGTAATTCTAACTTGTCTTTTTCTATGCTGTTGACATGAGGTATTTCTTCTCTTTTATTATTTCTTGTTATAGTTACTCGATGATTTTGCCCAGCTAGCAATCTTAGTAATTCTTTTATCCAGTGATGGAATTCTTTTAGAAAGAATGAGGAAGACTGGATTTTTTTGTTCAAAAGAAAAACTACTGTGAGGATTTCTTTGATATATTTTGTAAGAACAATAGCTAAAATGTCACTCAACTGCTACTATATACAATCAAGAAACTTTCAGAGGTTGTAAATAAAATGCAGTTTTAAAGATTGATTTTGACATATATACATAATGAGGGTCTGAATAGGGAGCAAGGTCACTGTTGAAGTAGACTAAAGGGATCTTTATTCTCCAAACCATTTTCTACTAAAGACAGTTAGTCCTTGAAAATCTTTGGCTATATTATTTAGCAGCATATTATCTCAGTACACATGTAATAATAAAAATAAAAGCAATCATTGGGATCTATTGTAATTAATATAAAAATCTTATTGGGAATTCCCTGGCAGTCCAGTGGTTAGGACTCTGTGCTTCCACTGCAGAGGACCCCGGTTCAATCCCTGGTCGGGGAACTAAGATCTTGCAAGTTATGTGGTGTGGCCAAAAAAAAAAAAAACTTATCAAATGTAAATACGGCAATGTAAATGTCAGCAAAAATGACAGAGTAGGGACCTTCTAAAATTCGCTCCTCCCTAAAGGCAATAGAAAGACTGGCAAAAAGTATCAGAAACAAATTTTTTAGAAATCTGGAAATTGACCAAAGGCTTGCAGCAATTCAGGGAGAAGTTATTCAAGAAAAACAAGGGAATCTCAGTAACAGCAACAAGTTTTGTGGCATTTTAATTTGCCCTATTCCAATATCCACCTCCAGATTCTCCATAGCTTTGAGAACCAACCAGCCCACATTCACCATGAAATCACCATGAAAACTCAGGCCTTGTGATTGCCAGAAGGAGCAGAATGGAGTTGGAGCTCCTTCAGAGCCTCATTCCCAAAGAGTTCACATTATTTGACCTGTCTGGTATTTCCCTGGAAGACCATACTTGTGAGGCTGTCTTATTTGATCTGACTTGGAGATCACCAGGAGTAAAAAGACTTCCCAATGGGTGTTTGTCAAAAATAGTTACAGGCAATTGATTAAATTCATGGCTATCTGAAGCAGTAGGTAACAGTTGGGACACACAACAGGCTAATCACACTGAGACTCTGTACAAGCAGGAAGTGAGGGCTAAATTGCAGTTGTCAGTTTCATGGCAGAGTATTAAAAGTGTCTACCAACGTGCACACAGAGTCCCTAGGCAAAAAAATGGAAGACTTATAATATTATGAAATCGCTGTATAAATAAATAGCTGACCACTAAGCTAAGGTCGAAGATATTTCCCTGGTTACACATGACAAATAATACCTCAATTTAAGGTGCAGATCTACCAAATCCATGATTCCCTTTGCATTATTTATTTCTGTTAATAAAATGATCAATCAAATGCTTGTGGAGAAATCTAGGACTCATCTTTATCTTCTCTTAGTTACTTATTCCCCCTGAAATCCAATATATCTATAAGTTCTACCTTCTAAATATACAAGATATACTCCCTTGCTACAGAATTTTTTCATTCTCCTATCATTTCTGACCTGGTCCATTAACAATAAATGCCTTCCTTAATTCTTCTCCTATCTTCAGCCTTTCTTCTTTTATTCCATTCCTCACTTTCCTACTAGGGGTTAAACATAAATAATTGACTAATACAGGTATATAATGTTATATTTTAGTTTCCTAGGGCTGCTGTAACAAATTACCACAAACTAAGTGGTTTTAAACAACAGAAATCTATTTTCTTACATTTCTAGAGGCCCGAAGACCAAAATCAATGTGTTGGCAGGGCCATGCTTCCTCTGAAGGTTTTAGGGAAGAATAATCCCTTAATATGTCCAGGCTGTGGTGCCTCCTTGGTTAGTGAAAGCATAACTCCAATTTCTGCCTCCATCTTCATGTGGCCTTCACCCTTGTGTGTCTGTGTATCAAATTTCCCTCTCCTTTCTCTTATAAAGGAACCTGTCCTTGAAGTTAGGGCCCACCCTACATCTAGTATGATCTCATCTTGAGATCCTTAAGTACATCTGCAAATACCCTATTTCCAAATAAAGTCACATTCACTGGAGCTAGAGGGTTAGGACTTAGACATAACTTTTCGGAGGCCACTCTTCAACCCACCATAATATTTATATAAATATATATTTATGTATAACAAATTTTATATATAGTTATTCTTTTGTTTAACAAACCCTTGCTTCAATAAATCCTTGATGCCTATGTTATAAAGTTCATTCATCCATTTATTTATTCATCAGGCACTGTGTTGTGTTAGGGACTAGAGATATGAAGGTGAGTCTGACAGGTACACTTCCTGCCATGATGGATATCAGAGTCTAAAGACAATGAAACTAATAAGTAATTAAAACGTGGTGTGTCATGAGGAGATGTTCATGATACTATGGAAATATATAGTAGAAACATTTTCGCTAGCTAAAATGTTATGTTGAAAGTCAGAGACTGATCCTTCACTATCGGACTACAATTCACTTTTTTTTCATTATTTCTCACTCACCAAAATGAACTCCATACTCTAATCACACTAACCTCTTTGCAGTTCTGTGAACACACCATTTCCTTCATACTCCCTGAATTTATACATTCCCTTCTTTATTCTGAAACACCCTTCCCCTCCTGCACTTGTACATCAAGCAATCTCAATCACCAAAATTAAACTCAAATGCTATTATTTCTGTGAAGCTTAGTCTCTCCATCATCTGCCCCCAGTTATTCTTTTCTTCCTAAAGAGCTTTTTACAATTATTTTTTGGAAGTTACCTCAATATGCTATAACTATTCATTTATACACCCATTTCTACAAATATACTATGAGTTTCTTAAAGACTAACAGAGTATGATTCACATATACTGATTCAAGATCCAAAAAAGTGATATAGAAGTTCAATAAATACATGATAAATCAATGATGAATATACAGAGCTAAAACAAAATATGCACACTTATCCTGCATTTTATCCTATTCTATTTTACATCCTTTTGTTATATCTTCAATCATAAAGTACATACAAATAGAAATAACTTTTTGCCTATCAAACTAACAATAATGCAAAAGTGTAATATAGTATTTTACAAGAAAAATGGAGCTGGGGGAATCATGCTCCTTGACTTCAGACTATACTACAAAGCTACAGTAATAAAAACAGTATGCTACTGGCACAAAAACAGACATACAGCTCAATGAAACAGGGTAGAAAGCCCAGAAATAAACCCACACATCTGTGGTCAATTAGTCTACGATAAAGGAAGCAAGAATATACAATAGAGAAAAGACAGTCTCTTCAATAAGTGGTGCTGGGAAAACTGGACAGCTACACGTAGAAGAATAAATTTGAACACTCCCTAACACCAGACCCAAAAATAAACTCAAAATGGATCAAAGACCTAAATGTAAGGCCAGATACTATAAAACTCCTAGAGGAAAACAGGCAGAACACTCTGACATAAATCACAGCAATGTTTTTTTGGATCTGTTTCCTAGAGTAATGGAACAAAATCAAAAATAAACAAATGGGATCTAATTAAACTTAAAAGCTTTTGCACAGCAAAGGAAACCATAAACAAAATGAAAAGACAACCTATGGACTGAGAGAAAATATTTGCAAACAATGCTACCAACAAGGGATTAATTTCCCTTGTTTTATTTTATTTTATATAAAATATAAAAACTGCTCATACAGTTTAATATAAAAAGAAATACAAACAACCCAACCAAAAAATGGCAGAAGATCTAAACAGACATTTCTCCAAAGAAGACATATGGATGGCCAACAGGCACATGAAAAATGCTCAGTATCTCTAATTATTAAAGAAATGCAAATCAAAACTATAATGACGTACCACCTCACACCAGTCAGAATGACCATCATTAAAAAGTCTACAAATAATAAATGCTGGAGAGGGTGTGGAGAAAAAGGAACCCTCCTATACTGTTGGTGGGAATGTAAGTTGTTGCAGCCACTATGAAGAACAGTTTGGAGGTTCCTTAAAAATCTAAAAATAGAGTTACCATATGATCCTGCAATCCCACTCCTGGGCATATATCTGGAGAAAACCATAATTTGAAAAGATACATGCACCCTAATTTTCATAGCAACACTATTTACAATAGCCAAGACATGGAAGAAACCTAAATGTCCATCAACAGATGGAGAAAGATGATATGGTATATATACACAATGGAATATTACTCAGCCACAAAAAATCATGAAATAATGCCGTTTGCAGCAACATGGCTGGACCTAGAGATTATCATATTAAGTGAAGTTGGTCAGACAGAGAAAGGCAAATATCATATAATATCACTTATATGTGGAATCTAAAAAATGATATAAATGAACTTATTTAAAAAACAGAAATAAACCCACAGACATAGGAAACAAAACTTCTGGTTACCAGGACTTCTCTTACTCACTTCTCTTACTCACTGGACCACCCCCACCAGGGGGTGGTCCAGTGAGTAAGACTCCATGCTCCCAAAGCAGGGAGCTGGGGTTTGACCCTTGGTCGGGGAACTAGATCCCACATGAATGCCACAACTAAGAGTCCGCATGCTGCAATTAAGAAGTCCGCATGCTGCAACTAAGACCTGGCACAGTCAAAATAAATAAATAAATAAACAAATATTTTAAAAAGCCCTTATGGTTACCAAAGGGGATAGCGAGGGGGTGTGCAGAGGGAGAGATAAATTAACATATACACACTACAATATATAAAACATGTAAACAACAAGGACCTACTGTATAGCACAGGGAACTATATTCAGTATCTTGGAATAACCTATAATGGAAAAGAATCTGAAAGAAAAAATATATATATATTCAATTATGCATATATATATAGCTGAATCAATCGCTGTACAGCTGAAACTAACACAACATTGTAAATTAACTATAGTTCAATTAAAAAAATAAAGAATTTTAAAAGAATTTTTAAAAATTTAAAAAATAAAAATAAATTAAAAAGTAAAGAATGGTTAAAAGAAAGGAGACAATCCCATCTTCTGAGGGGGTGATTTGTTACTTGTGAGTTAAGTGTACCTTTATTATTTATGATAACAGCCATCTGAAATACCTTTGCTAGTAACTTAAATTATACTGTATTTTTAATAAAGCCTGAAATTTAACTTGCTAACAAAAAGAAATAACTTTTTGCCTATCAAATTAACAATAATGAAAAAGTGTAATATACAGTATTTTGCTCAAAGTGATGAGCACTTTCATGCTATGTTGGTGAAAATGTAAATTAGCAAACTCTTCAAGAATTTTAGAACATTCCCTGCCTTCGTCTAGCATCTGTTTTAGAAATCAAACTTATGTAAATTATCAATATGTGGGCAAAGATTGGTGAACAAAACTGTTCATTATGGTGATATGTGAAAAAGCACAAATGTCCAACAATAGTGAAATGGTTAAGTAAATTATGATATATTCCTACTGTGGAATATTAAACAATATTTAAATATCATGTTTTTGAAGAATATTAATGCAATTTGTTAAATAGTGCAGTGAGAGAAGAGTTGTTTATGAGTCACTATCTAACTCTAATATTCAGATTTTTCTAAGAGCAATTGATGAGATAGAGTGTCCTTTTCATGGGACCATGTTCATTTCCCAATCCTCTTGGATTTCTTCTCCAAACAAAGATGATTTTGCTTTTCCTTTTGCTTTTTAAAAATTTTTATAAAGGCAGCATACTCCAAATTTCAGTTTAATGATTTCCGTTCAATGGAAAGAAAAAAATTGTTGGCATTTTAAATTTACTTCACAGCTTTCTCATCACCTACACCTGAAGTTTAGGAAGCTGTGAGGACTGTAAGCTTAAAGAGTCATTTATTCAACAGCTCCACAGATATTCTTTTCCATCAGCCCAGTCTTACTAGGAGGATAATGAACTTTTCCCTGCTTCATCTAAAACGTAACTTTGACTTACTACTGTGGCTTTTCTATTAGCATTTGTCAGCTGCTTCCAAAGCTTAGCACTCCAGTCTCTTGACTACCTTCTTTACACTGATGCATAGATGGGATTCACCAATTTCACTACAAAAAGAACACTGTGGTCAGTTTATTCAAAACCATCCTTCCTGCAGGTATGTCTCTTTGGGAGATTTTCAAGCTAAACCTTCGGGCCTCTGAGTTTTTCCAACGTTAGTAAAACATTTATTAATAGCAATGAAGGCTCATCTCACTAAAACATTTTTAATAAGTGAGGAGTGAAACAGAACTTTAAGTGAATCCAAAAGATTATAACCAGTTCACTTAAAAAAATGTCTAATACTTGACTTGTGCTATTTCTAGCATAACTGATTTAGATAAAACTGTTACTACCTCTGTTTTAAGTACAGAAGATTTTGAAAGGAAAAACTTGAAAGATTTAATTTAAAAATCTGTTCTTTCACATTTAATACCTCCTAATGCTTTTAATTAATCTGAATATTGTAATTACTTCTGTATTTTTTTCCATGTGTAAATAGCTACTTAAAGTATTAAACTATCCTCAAACGTTTCATAGAATTAAATATATTTATTCCCAGGCTGATTAAAGGATTACATGGAAAAGGTAGTAAGGCTTCAGGTAAAGTTTTTTTGTTGTTTCATTTTAAAATTCTGAATACTTTAAAATACATTTTTCCCAACGTAATTGTTCTCAGAGTACAATCTGTCATAGAGATGAGTGGGAAAAGAGGCTTCTTTAGACCAGTAACTTTAGATGCATGAAACCATTAAAGGATCTAAATGCAATTCAAGTAAATATGAGTCATAAAATGCCTATTGAAGAAGTGAAAAGAGTCAAGATGGTGGAAGTGGTTTCCCAGCCTCAGGTTATCATCAGCCTAAGAACATTTATATCTGATGCTATACTTTTTTTTTTTTTTTTTTTTTTTTTTTTTGTGGTATGCGGGCCTCTCACTGTTGTGGCCTCTCCCGTTGCGGAGCACAGGCTCCGGACGCGCAGGCCTAGCGGCCATGGCTCACGGGCTTAGGTGCTCCGCGGCATGTGGGATCTTCCCGGACCAGGGCACGAACCCGTGTCTCCTGCATCGGCAGGCGGATTCTCAACCACTGCGCCACCAGGGAAGCCCTGATGCTATACTTTTTTAAACTTGTCTTCTAGTGACTTAGAGTTGCCTATCAAATTACATCCTTCTGGCAAACAGCTTGGATGAGATTTTGCTGCAAGGTCAAAGTTCCCTCAGTTTACTGACACAAATCAATTAAATCTCATGAGCTCAGTTAATTTTCAAACTTGCCTCCAGTGTCATCTGAGACATTACACCAAACCTAATACAATAAACAGTAACCTAAAAACTACAAGCTTCACTCATGTAATTAGCATTTCTTCATTTTCAATAATTCTGTGAACAGTAATTAAACCAAATAATGTGCCAATGTGTAATATTAGCTTTAGTTTAGGAATGAAAATAACATAATACTTTTAGCAAAATCACCAAGAGATCCATGGAAGATTATTCTACTTTCTTTCTATTTAGTAGTAGTAAACTTCCATGTATAAGGTCATTTTTCAGTGCAATGGAACAACTAAAGCAATATTTACTAAACAAAATATGATTGGCTCTTTTGTATATATTCTCCTCCAAAGTGCTGATTTCTCTTACTCTAGGGACTAGTGTCCTCACTAACATGATCTGACTTATTATACAAAGATATCCTGGGCTTCACAAAATTCAAGTCAGTTAGCATTGGGTTGAAAAGCTGGTAAAAGGCAGCATCCCAGGTACCGACTGGAATATGAATTTACACTCACTAAATCATATTTACAGTACAATTAACTATGTTTTCAAAACTGTTCCTAATACAAACTTTGACGACCAAAATCAGTCTATTTCACATGGGGTAGTTTACCTAAATATTTCAGGAAATGAGAAATGTATGTGGTTTAGATTTTGTAGTATCTCAGTGGTCACTTTGATTACCTTTGTTATCTCACTATCACCATGTGAATATTTGACTACCTAAATGTCCTATAAACCAGTGATGTTCTACTCTGCCTCCTAAGGTTTTGCATTTGGGGGCCTGCTAGTTAAACCAACAAAAGATAGATTAACAAGTAAAAAAAAAATAGTTCTTTCCTATGCATATGGTAGCTAACAAAAGAAGTAGCCAGCTTGTTAAATGGCTAAAGTTAAGGGCTTAATATACCTAATTTAAGGGCTTATATATCTAACCTAGGGAAAAGGGAGGGAAAAGACAAGGCTTCTCTTCTATGGGAAGAACAAATAAGATTTTTCAGTAAAGACAAATTAAGTTTTAGGAGAGCAAATGGGAGATAAGAAATTTTGTGATAAGAAATTTTGTAATCATGTTTGTGTATACAGGTGCAAGTGGTCTTTCTGACTTCTTGGCCTTGAAACTTCCCCAAGAGGGTATTTATGGTAGGTTTACCACTGTTCTCTCTCCTGGGAGTAGAGGTACCCCAAAAATGGAATTTATGGCAGCCCCATTTCCCACAAATTTCTGTTTTTAGTCAGATAAGGAAAGTTTTGAGAAGGCTTCTTTCTACATCTGTTGATTCTCAAATGTCTTCAGTTTAATATAATCTTCATACCAACTCTGAGGTCCCAAGTGGGTCCCCACAGTGGTTACTGAGAGTATGAGTCCTACAGTTGAGAAAATATATTACAGGTAGTTTGTTATTCAATGAATCAGTCATCTTTGATATAAATTGAGAGGAATGACAAAATCTCAAAGGATCTGATATTTTAGGGGACCTGAGTTTTAAAGAACCCTAAAGTCATTGCATTCTTCAATGGAATTTGAAATTCTCTACATCCATTTTATTTTAGAATTTGCTTCTTATTATTTCACCCTTTGTTTTTTTCCCAACTCACTCCATGATGCAGTTTTAAGTCACAGCTTTTAAAAAATATATTATCTGTCATTTGTCTGGGTTCTGGAACAAATGCTTTGCTCTAGATGATGACATAGTGGTACCAATATCATTACGGCAAGTTCTTTCTTCTCCAAAAGCTCATCAAGCTAATACGGAAGACAAATACAGGTAAACAGATAGTGACTACATAATAAAGATGTCAATAATGGCTAAGAGGGAGGATGCCATGATAGACTTTAGAGAACAGATAGTATTTGACTTTTGTCAAATTAACTGCCATTGCTCTGTCCTAGAATTTCTTTTTTCAGATCTGAATATAATCCCACACGCTTAGCTTGTAATTGCTCTAGCTTTCAAAATGACTATAAGTGCTTTCTGGGTATAAATGTAATCATTCATATGGATTAAATATGCCATACACTGGCTTCTTTGTATTATATTCATGGGACTGCATTTGAAAGCCAGCCTAAGAATTTTATTACCAGTGATTTACTTATGAAAAGGTGTCACCACCAATCAGCATAACATGAAATACCATAATAATGACCACATTTACCAATGACAGTTCCTATCTGAAGAAATGACATCACCAAATAAATTAATTTCAGAACAGTGGACTATTTTCAATTAGAATTAATATCATTCAATTTATTTCCAATTTTCTTTCCATAAAACTTAAATTTAATCAATTTCTTAGTTAATGAAATTATACCTATAAAGAATTCAGTTGACTAGGCTGAAAATGCAAAATTCAGTAGTATAAAATAAAATAGATTATAAAAGATTATAGTTTTACCAAGCCAGCTTGCATTCAGAAGCCCATTCAAAATATCACATGGTTATATATAAGCATTGCCTACAAAGAAATATGTCATAGAACCTATAAAACTCAAATATAACTGTATATGTTAACTTATACTGATTAATATAAAGGACCAAATAAAATGTATTTACATTATTAGAAGTAAAGGTACCATGTCAGCTCATGCCACCACCAAAAAAAGCAAGTTCAATTATGTATAACCAGAGACAAAATGATTAATTACAATTCAAATATATTTTACCCTTTGCCTAAGTGTTTAGTTTAACTTAACTTGCTCTGGGCTGTTATCTTGGTGTGCTTCAGGCTAATACATTTTGCAATCTAGCACAATTCCTCCAGACCAAAGTTAGATGGATTTTAAAGTAATTTATTTTTAGTCTACAATCATCCTGTTAAGGAAGCAGGCCAATTTCCCACACCAGATTAACCTTTAATATACTAGTATAGGCAAGAATTCAAATATCAAATTCATATATATTATTTATATTCATACTTTCACAGTCACATCATCTCTAAATACAGATACATTAACATGCAAAAGACAAATTCATTAAAGGACTGTTTAATTTAAAAACCTTTAAAATGGCAACTCCAAATTCTATGTGTTTCTTCCTAGAGCAGGGTCAAGTACAAAGTCTTTCAGACAAATATAGCCAAGTAACTGTTCCTCACACTGCCAAGCATGGTGAATTTATCTAGCTGTTCCAGATTAGACATCCATTTTCCTTTTTGTGAGTTGTTACATAAAAGATATCATCACCAGGAAAGCCAAATTTATAAATCCAAAAGTTAGAAAGGTGATTTCTGTCATATTCACTTAAACTTGCATAATTTTCTTTCTAATATTTCCCTCCCAACCCTAAAAATGGACTTTATTTTAGAGTACAATGTGTTTTTCCGGTAAAGCCAATTTCCCAAATGATGCTACTTATCTTGTCTCATTTATAAAATACAAAATTCCTGTGACAATCCAAATTCCCTACATTTATTTTCAGCCATGTACTGCTTGAGAGAGTGTTTCTGCCTTCTGTTTGAACATTTCCTGGTGAAAAATAATATTAATTCATGGATTTATAACTCTCACACAAATACATAAATGAATAAAATCTAAACCTTTCCTAGCAGTCTTCTGGAATGTGGAAAAGAGTAAATAATTTTAAATAAATAGTATGAAGAAATATGGAGAAATAAATTTTAAAGTATATATGAATACCATACATTTTTGAAATATATAAATTATTTAGCTAAGATTGGAACTAGATGAAATGGAAAATTTGCAAAGAATAATAGCCATTAAAGAGATCTATAAAGTAGTCCTAACATGACTTTCCTCAAAAGATTATGGATCCAAAAGTTTTATCTACTAATATGTCAAAATCTTAAGGATATAACTTTTATTGAAACGATAATAAATTCTTTACAAATACGGGAAGATCCTTAATTCTTTTATGAAGTTAGAATAATCTGGATAAGAAAAACTGAGAGGTACATGGAACAAAAGAAGAAATATGAAAACTCTTGCCTAATCTTGCCTAATAATATACCTACATTTTACACTCACACCAACAGTGTACAAAGGTTCCAATTTCTCCACATCTTTACCAACACTTATCTTTTTTTCTTTTTATCTTTTTATCTTTTTTTATAATAGGCATCCTGACAGGTGTGTTGGGGATATGTCATTGTGGTTTTGATTTGTATTTCCCTGGTGATTAATGATGTTGAACATCTTTTCACATAACTGTTGGCTATTGTATGACGTATTCTCTTTTTTGGGGGGGTTGTGCTGTGTGGCATGTGGGATCTTAGTTCCCTGACCAGGGATCAAACCTGTGCCCCATGCATTGGTGACATGGAGTCTTAACCAGTGGACCATCAAAGAAGTCCTCTGACTTCTTTAGAGAAATGTCTATTCAGATCCTTTGCCCATTTTTAAAATGGATTTTTTTCTTTTTAACTATTGAGTTGTAAGAGTTCCTTATATATTTTGGAGATTAACTCCTTATCAGATTCATGGTTTGCAAATATTTCGTCTCATTCTGTAGACTGCATGTTCATTCTGTTGATTGTTTCTTTTGGTGTGCAGAAGCTTTTTAGTTTGATGTGGTCCTGCTTGTTTATTTTTGCTTTTGTTGCCTGTACATTTGCTGTCATGCCAATGAAATCATTGGCAATGCCAACTTCATGAAACTTTGTTCCTATGTTTTCTTCCAGGAGTTTTAAAGTTTCTGATCTTTTAAGTCTTTTAATCGAATTTGAGTTGATTTTTGTGTATGGTGTAAGATAGGGGTCCAATTTCATTTATGTGAATACATAAATACTAGCTCATTATTACCAATAAAAATCCTCACACCTATAAATCAAAGGAAACTTTAGATAATAATCTCAATAGATGCTGAAAAGCCATTTGATAAAAATAACATGTGCAAAAAAACCTTTCTAGGTAATCTAAAAAACATTTTTGTAGCATGAATGATGTGTTTAACAGTAAACACTGGAAACATTCTGGTTGAAATTAGAAACTGATTTAAAATTGTAATTTTAAATTGTTATAGATTTTCAACCCAGTGCTATAAGATTTTAAACAAAAATAAAAGGAATAATTATTAAATAAAAAGGCAAAATTATCATTATTTATAGGTCATATCACTACCTAGAATACTAATTAGTACTAACAAGAGAAATAAAAGAATTAGCACAATAGGAAAATTAGATTAGAATTCTAATATATCAGACACAGTCACATGAAAAATAGAGTATTTACAGAAAAAAAAAGTATTTAAACTAAGAAACAAAAAAGTATAAAATATCTAAGAACAATCCTTTAAGAAGAAATGTGCTGGATCTACATAAAAAGAAGAAAAGATGAAACTTTGCTGAGCGACATAAAATAAAACATGAATAAATCAAAGGAGATCTCACATATCTGGATAGAAAGAAGCATAATTGTAAGTGTTATTTCTTCACAAATTAAATTACAAATTTAAAGCAATTCCAATGATAATTTCAATTATATATTTTAAAATGATAAATGATTCTAAAATTCTTCTCTAAATATAAAAAAGTAAGAAAAACTAAGAAAATTGTACAAAGAAGAGTATTAAAAGGGAATTTGCCTTTACATATATATATATATATATATATATATATACACACACACACACACATTTATGTGGTAAGTAAAGTATACATAATATGTATTTTTTCATATATATATATCGGCATTAGTTTAAGCCATTTGGCACTGGCACAGATTCAACAAATAGAGCATTAAAACAAAATAACTAACCAAGAGTGCATATACTTTGACCTAGTAATTGCACATTTGTGGAATTATACTAAATATAGTCAAGATTCCATCAACGATCTTTATAAGAAAGATGTTTTGCTGCAGGTTCACTCATATTAGCGAAAACTTGACCCCTTACATGACCACCTAAACATAAAAAATTATGTAAATCAATATATAAAATACGGTGAAAAAAACACTTTTGTTGAGTTGTTATACAGCTACTTAAAAGTGCCTTAAAATAATATTTAATGTTATAAACATAACCTAAATTATAGGAATGGGTGAATAAATTATGCTGCAACTCTATGATGGAATGCTATGGGCCTGTTTACATTTGTAATTTTGAATTTCATGATATGAGGAAAATTGATACAATTTTAAAAATCAGGATGTTTATAGTAAAATACAATATGGCTGGCTTATGTGAATTTTATAAATTTGAAAAATTCACACTCAACATGCACACACATGTACACATGCATGCACATACATACATATGCATACACATGAATATATTCCAAAGGAAAATTAAATGAGGATTGGTGGAATTATAAATGGGATATTTTCTTTATACCTCAACCTAATAATTTATTTTTCTACAGTGATCAGCTTTTCTTGACATAATGAAAGATGTTATTAAAAGCAATAACTTTTAAATAGACCCTAATATATTAAATAATTTATAATATGATAAAAGAAGTATCATAAATTACTGGGAGATGGAAGGGCTGCCTAGCAAATGGTTATGGAATAATTGTTCAATTATTAAAAAGAAAATAAAGTATACCTTTACAGCAAAATTAATTATAAGTGTTTGAGGAACTAACTATAAAACTATAAAATATAAAAATAGCTGGCAAAGAAAGGGAGGTAAAATATTTATCATATCTCAGATAACAGGTCCAGAGAAAATTTTCTAGATTAAAAACAAATATGTCACAAAGGACAATAAAAGGAAATGTTTTATACATAAACATGTAAAATGTAAAGTTCTGCTGGTCATATGCACTAAGGAAATTTAAAAAAAAAAACTATTTGAGAAAAACATTCAAACAAAGTAAAAATGTCTTACTATATAAAGATCAACGAAAGCCCTAACTTATTCACAGAATAAGAAACACAGAAAGGCTAGCAAATTGAGAATGTTTGACCTCACTAATAAACTAAGAAATTCTAATTAAAATAGCAATAGTAATAGTGTGATGAAAGTTTGCAAATTCATTTGAGGTATAGAAAGCAGAATATAAGACTATAACCCAATTGTGTAAAACACAAATAGTGGTTTCTGATAAAAATTTGTATGAGACATAATAATGGAAAGAAATATAACAGTAGCTCTTTCAGCATCATAGGACTATGCTCCTTTACTTTTTATCTTCATAATTGTCCTATATTTTCCAACTTTCTAAAAAGAGCTTTTATTATCATTATAATCAGAAAAATAAAACAAAAGCTTCATATCTTAGATTTGCTTAAATTATCGATTACTTTTGAGTTTGCAGAGAAATCCCATTCAACTTATCTTTCTTATTAACCTAATAGTTGATTTGTATCTTACAGAAAGTGAATTTCCATTTTCTGAAAATTGTGTGTAAAGCCATTATCACCCTATATCAGATTCCACAGTTGGAATTTAGACATCATAAAGTTTGTCTTTTAAGGGACAAAAAAATAAAACTGTGTTTGTTGTTGTAATGCCTTAAATGGGTGGGAGGGGATGTAAACTTGAATATTGAAACATTTATCCATCCCCCTCCATTTGGTATTTTGACAAAAGTATTAATTTATATTCCCAGAACTCTGTTAGGTTATTAAGTCCTGTCACTAATTTAAGACTATGGAGGTAATTTGTCATTTTGTTTTGTATGGTGTTGACTTGCCATTCCCTGAACACACCATGCACATTCATACCTTCACACTTTTGTGCACAACTATTTCTTATGCAGGAAATTTCCTTCCCTCTCTTTGCTATCACACGAAACATACATGTCCTTTAGTACACCATCTAAATGTAAATGGCACTTTCTTTGGGACAACTTTCTAGTGGTTCATTTCTTTTTGTCCCTTTCTCATTTTGCACTCTAATTCAATTAGTATTATTTCTGTAGCAAATGACAGAAAATCCAATCCTGGTTTAAAGAAAATAAAAAGCATTGGGGATTATCATCTTCACAAACAGCTAGAATCAGGGACTAAAATAATCTCATTGGGATCCCATTTTGGGAGTTGCTTACCTTCACAAAGGATTTACTCTATTGTAGGCCATCTTCTTGCAATGGCAAACTGCAACTTCTGTCTTCTTGGTAGTATCTGAAGAAGGCATAGGATTTATTTTCAGATCAACTTAGCCCTAATGCCCTGAGTCAGTCACTATCGTTAGGTCTAGATTGGCATTATCTAGATCACTGACCCACTCCTGACCCAGTCTCTGTGTTTAGGAGTAAGTGTTCTGATAGGCAAGCTTGGAGAGGACTGAAGAAAGCAATAATTTGAAGAGTAGAAGTTAGAAAAAGGGAGATTTTCCTTTTCATGGGGTGAAGAAATTTTCCTTTAGTGTTAGAGCAGAACTAGGCTTGCAGAAATCTACAAGATTTTCTTGCCCAGGTTAGAAATGAATATTTCAGTTTAAAAATTCTTTACAAATAAAACTCTGAAGTAACTTTTAAATGTACATTTCTTCACTCAAACAAAAGAAGAATAATCCAAAATGTTTCTGTAGATTGATTTATCAGTTAAAGACTTTTAAGGCAAAAGGAAAGATATACAACAGGGAAAATAAACATACACACTATACTTGGTGAAAAACAGAAAGTTTCATACTGTTTTTCAGATATTATATAAGAATTGCTCCATCTTTGCAATGATGGTACTATCCTATGAACCATAAAATTAAATGTATTTATACCTTTCTTCTTCTACAAATATTGTATGACTTACAGTCATAAAAACAAAATATATATGTTGGCAAATGCTAGAGATTTTTTTTTATCATTAAACTGGAATTCTGTGGATCAATAACTTTGCAAGGCAAGATTTACAATCTCTTCCAAAGAAAGCCATAAATCGACCAGTGGTGCAGTGCTGTAAAGTATATACTGCTATAAGGATGTATGCGAAAGAGTACAGTCCTAGAAATCTTCCATAAACAAGTACTCCAGGCTACTTAGGTTACAATTAAAAGGTCATTCAACCAATCAACAACGTCAATGGACCACTAAATCTGCAGGTCTGACACTACTCTCTGCCACATTTTCCATCACATAACTACTGTTAATAATCTGTAAAGTTGCCTGATGAAGTAGCCTCAGGTCTTCTTACTTCTGACTGGCCATACAGTCAGCCATAGTACCACCTGTTGGACCATTTGCAAATCATGATGGTACCGTTGAGATGTCGGTTGCCATGGTTATTTCCCCCAAATAGAAACCACACCCAACAAACTAAGGAAATACCTCACAGTAGATCATAGGGCAGAATTTTCGGGGGTTCACAACAGGTTGCTTCTTTTTTAAGGTGAAATGTTTCAATTTTTCAATAATAACAAAATTCATTCTAGCTATATTATCAAATTAAAATGCCCATTGCAGAATATTTATAAAATAAACAAAACTTTGAATGAAATACCAATCATCCATAATCCTACCATCTAGAGATAATATTTTAGCCAACGATATGTATTTCCAGCTAGGCATTTTTCTATGTAGATGTATGGAATAATAATAAAGATGATTATGACGACAGCAACAATAACTGCCATTTCAATGAACTCCAAGTACGCCAGGCTCTGTTTTAAGTGCTTTAAATGGATTGTATCACCAACTCTTGAAACAACCTAAATACAAATTATAGTAATTTCCCTTTTACATAGGAAAAGGTAGCTTGGAGATGGAAAATAAATTATTCAAGGTCAAAGAGCTTTTAAGTTTTGGAGGCCAGGCTCAGACTAAAGTCTGTCTGATTCCAAAGCCTGTGAACTTAACCCCTATGTTATGCTACCTGATAACACAACATAGTTAAAATCATGCCCAATAGAGTTTGTTAAAGTGCACATTTTGATAGCTTTAGTACATTCACAGATTTGTGCAACTATCATCACTGTCTAATTACAAAATATTTTCATCGCCCCAGAAAGAAACCTCATACTCATTAGTAGTCATTTCTCATTTCCACCAGGGCCTGGCTATTGGAAATCTAAAGCATATCCTTATGGAATTGTCTACGATGGACATTTCATATAAATGAATTATACAATAAGTGACATTCTGTGCCTGACTTTCACTTTACATTATGTTTTCAAGGTTCATCTATGTTGTACCATGCCTCAGTATTACATTGCTTTTTTTTTTTTCAATTTTTTATTGTGGTAAAATGTACTTAAAAATGTACCATTTAAATTATTTTAGAGTGTAAAATTCAGTGGCATTTTATATAGTCATGATATGCTATCATCACCACTATGTACTTCTAAAATATTTTCATCACCCCAAAAGGAAACTCATTAAGACACTCTCCATTCCCCCATCCCCAGCTGCTAGCACCCACTAATCTGTTTTCTTTCTCTATGAACTTGCCTATTCTGTATATTTCAAATAAACAGAGTAATGCAATATGTGGTCATTTGTGTCTGGCTTCATTTACTTAGCATAATGTTTCAAGGTTCATCCATGTTTGTATGTAGCATGTATCAATACTTCATTCCCTTCTATAGCTGAATATTACCTCCTTGATTAAATGTATTCCTAAATATTATTTTTGATGCTACTGTAGATTGTTTTCTTTTTTTTTTACAAGTCTTTGGTGGACATAAGCTTTTATTTTTTATTATTGTGGTAAAAACATATAACATGAGATCTAACCTCAACGAAGGTACAGTATAGTATTGTTAACTATAAGCACAATATTGTGCAGCAAATAACTAGAACTCTTTCATCTTTCATGGCTGAAATTCTATACCCATTGAAAAGCACTCCCCATTGCCCCCTCTTTCCAGCGCTTGACAACCACCATTCTACTTCCTGTTTCAATGAGTCTGACTACTTTAAATACCTCATGTAAATGGAATCACACAGTATTTGTCCTCCTGTGACTGGATTATTTCACTTAGCATGATTTTGTCAAGGTTCATCCATGTTGTAGCATGTGACTGCATGTCCTTTTTAATAGCTAAATAATAATCGTCTATTTTATATCTATACCAAATTTTCTTTTTCCATTCTTCCCTCAGTGGGCACTTAGCTAGTTTCGATGTTGTTATGGACTGAATTTTTGTGCCTCCCCCCCACCAAATTCATATGTTGAAATCCTATGCCTCAAAGTGATGGTATTAGGAGGAAGCGCCTTTGGGAAGTAATTAGGATTAGATTAGGTCATGAGGGTATATGTAGCCTTACTTGCTTCTTTTCTCTGTTTTCTGCCATGTGAGGATACAAGGAAGAGTCAGCAATCTATTATCTGGAAGAGGCTCTTACAGAAGTCAACTATGCTGGCACACTGACAATCTCAGAATTCTTGCCTCCAGGACTGTAAGAAATAAATTTCTGTGGTTCATAAGAAACCCAGTTTAAGGTATTTTGCTAGAGCAGCCTGAGCTTACTAAGATACACTTCTTGGCTATTGTGAATAAAGCTGTAATGAACGTGGAAATGCATATATCTCTTTGAAATCCTGATTTAAATTATTTTGGATAAATAGAAGATTACTGGGTCATATAGTAGTTTTTTTTTTCAGGATTTGTCAATTTTGTTTATATTTTCAAAAATCCAACTCTTTTTTGTGCTGATTTTTTCTATTTAAAAAAATTCTCTATTTGCTTTATTTCTGCTATAATCTCTATTATTTTTTTTCTTCTAAATTTGGTAATAGTTTGTTCTTCTTCTATTTGGTGTAAGTTTAGGTTGCTTATTTGCTATCTTTTTTTCTTTTATAATGTAGGCATTTACTGCTATAAACTTCCTTCTTATAAGATGCCTTTTGTGCAATCCATAAGATTTATTATATTGGGTTTTGTTTTCATTTGTCTCAAGATAGTTTTTAAATTCCCTTTTGATTTCTGCTTTGATCTAATTGTTGTTGAAGGGTGTGTTTTTTAGCTTTGATGTTTTTATGAATTTCCCCATTTTCTTACTGTTTTTGATTTCTAGTTTAATTCCATTGTAGTTGGAAAAAATATTTGGAATTATTTTGATCATCTTAAACTTGTTAAGACTTGTTTTGTGACCTAATATGCAGTTTATCCTGGAAATTATTCTGTATGCACTTGAGAAAAATGTGTATTCTGCTATTGAGTGGAAAGCTCTGCATATGTCTGTTAGGTCCATTTGTTTTGTAGGGTTGTTCAAATCTGCTGTTTCTTTATTAATTTTCTGTCTGGAAGTTCCATACATTGCTGAAAGTGGGGCATTGAAGCCTCCTAATATTAAATTAGTGTCAATTTTTTCCTTTGGATCTGTTAATATTTGTTTTATATATTTAGGTGTTCTGATGTCAGATGCATATATAATTATAATTGTTATATCTTTCCCTCAATTTGATTCTTGATCATTATATAATTACCTTCTTTGTTTCTAGAGACAGTTTTTGACTTATACTCTGTTTTGCCCATTGTTAAGTATAGCCACCCTCCCTGGGCATGCCACCCTCCCAGCATGCAGATGTGTTCATGAGCCAGGAATAGCTCTGAACCCCCTCACTAAGGGTTTTTTGGAGGCTTCATTATGCAGGCGTGATTTATTCAATTACTGGCCATTGGTGATTAATTGAATCTCCAGCATGTCTCTCCTCTCTGGAGGTTACTGAGTGGGATTGAACCCTCTAATCACATGGTTGATTCCCCTGGCAACCAGTCCTCCATCTTTAGGGGCTTTCCAAAAGTTACCTCATTAATATAAACTCAGCTGTGGTTGAAAAGCGTTGGCTATGAATACCTAAAGATGCTTATTTCACCATAAGCACTGATGTTCTTAAGCAATTTTAGGAACTGGGTACAAAAACTAAATACTAGACCTTAACATAATGAAGGCTGTATATGACAAACCCACAGCTAACATATACTCAATGGTGAAAAGCTGGCAGCATTTCCTCTAAGATCAGGAACAAGACAAGGATGCCCACTCTCACCACCTTTATTCAACATAGTATTGGAAGTCCTAGCCACAGCAATTGGAGAAGAAAAAAATAAAAGTAATCGAAATTGAAAAGGATGAAGTAAAACTGTCACTGTTTGCAGATGACATGAAACTATACATAGAAAATACTAAAGACACCACCAAAACACTACTAGATCTCATCAGTGAATTTGGTAAGGTTGCAGGATACAAAATTAATATACAGAAATATGTTGCATTTCTACACACTAAAAACAAAGTATCAGAAAGAGAAATTAAGAAAACAATCCCATTTACCATCACATCAAAGAGAATAAAATACTTAGGACGTAAACCTACCTAGGGAGGCAAAAGACCTGTACTCCAAAAACTATAAGACACTGATGAAAGAAACTGAAGATGACACAAACAGATGGAAAGATATACTGTGCTCTTAGACTGGAAGAATCAATATTGTTAAAATGACCATATTACCCAAGACAATCTAGAGATTCATTGCAATCCCTATCAAAATACCAATGGCATTTTACACAGAACTAGAACAAATAACTTTGACATTTGCATGGAAACAAAAAGAACCACAAATAGCCAAAACAATCTTGAGAAAGAAGAACAGAGCTGGAGGAATCATGTTCCCTGATGTCAGACGATATTACAAAGCTTTAGTAATTAAGATAGTATGATACCGGCACAAAAACAGACACATAGATCAATGGACGATTAATCTATGACAAAGAAGGCAAGAATATAAAATGGAGAAAAGACAGTCTCTTCAATAAGTAGTGCTGGGAAAACTGGACAGCTACAGGTAAAAGAATGGATCCATCTCCTAAAGTAAATGAAATAAAAGCAAAAATTAAAAAAATGGGACCTAATTAAACTTAAAAGCTTTTTCACAGAAAAGGAAACCATCAACAAAATGAAAAGACAACCTGCTAAATGAGAGAAAATCTTTGAAAATGATATGACTGATAAGGAATACAGCTGTTTGTAACATATACAAACAGCTCATACAAATCAACATCAAATAAACAAACTACTGGATTAAAAAATGGGCAGAAGGACTGAATAGACATTTTTCCAGAGGAAATGCAGATGGCCAACTAGCACATGAAAAGATGATCAACATAGCTGATCACCAGGGAAATGCAAATCAAAACCACAATGAGATATCACTTCTCACCTGTCAGAATGGCTAGCATCAAAAAGAACACAAATGACAAATGTTAACAGGGATGTGGAGAAAAGGGAACCTTAGGACACTCTTGGTGGGAATGTAAATTGGTACAGTTACTATAGAAAACAGTATGGAGTTTTCTCAAAAAACTAAAAATAGAAATACCATATGACCCAGCAATTCCACTCCTGGGTATATATCTGAAAAACACGAAACACTAATTTCAAAAGGTACATACTCCAATGTGCATAGAGGCATTATTTACAACAGCCAAGATATTGAAACAACCTAAGTGTCCATCAATAGATGAATGGATAAAGAAGATGTGGTATCAATCAAGTCCAGGAAACACAGAGAGCCCCATACAGGATAAATCCAAGGAGAAACATGCCAAGACACATATTAATCAAACTACCAAAAATTAAATACAAAGAAAGAATCTTAAAAGCAGCAAGGGAAAAAAACCCCAAATAACATACAAGGGAATCCCCATAAGGTTAACAGCTGATCTTTCAGCAGAAACTCTGCAAACCAGAAGGGAGTGGCAGGGCATATTTAAAGTGATGAAAGGGAAAAACCTACAACCAAGATTACACTACCCAGCAAGGATCTCATTCAGATCTGATGGAGAAAATAAGACCTTTACAGACAAGCAAAAGTTAAGAGAATTCAGCACCACCAAAGCAGCTCTACAATAAATGCTAAGGGAACTTCTCTAGGCAGGAAAAACAAGAGAAGGAAAAGACCTACAATAACAAACCCAAAACAATTAAGAAAATGGTAATAGGAACATACGTATCAATAATTACCTTAAATGTAAATGGATTAAATGCCCCAACCAAAGACATAGACTGGCTGAATGGATACAAAAACAAGACCCATATATATGCTGTCTACAAGAGACCCACCTCAGACCTAGGGACACATACAGACTGAAAGTGAGGGAATGGAGAAAGATATCCCATGCAAATGGAAATCACAAGAAAGCTGGAGTAGCAATTCTCATATCAGACAAAATGGACTTTAAAATAAAGACTATTACAAGAGACAAAGAAGGACACTACATAATGACCAAGGGATCAATCCAAGAAGAAGATATAACAACTGTAAATATTTATGCACCCAGCATAGGAGCACCTCAATACATAAGGCAAATGCTAGCAGCCATAAAAGGGAAAATCAACAGTAACACAATAATAGCAGGGGACTTTAACACCCCACTTTCACCAATGGACATATCATCCAAAATGAAAATAAATTAAGGAAACACAAGCTTCAAATGATACATTAAACAAGATGGACTTAATTGATATTTTTAGGACATTCCATCCAAAAACAACAGAATACACTTTCTTTTCAAATGCTCATGAAACATTCTCCAGGAGAGATGATATCTTGGGTCACAAATCAAGCCTTGGTATATTTAAGAAAATTGAAATTGTATCAAGTATCTTTTCTAACTACAATGCTATGAGACTAGATATCAATTACAGGAAAAAATCTGTAAAAAATACAAACACATGGAGGCCAAACAATACACTACTAAAAAATCAAGAGAGCACTGAAGAATTCAAAGAGGAAATCAAAAAATACCTAGAAACAAATGACAAATGAAAACACGATGAGCCAAAACCTATGGGATACAGCAAACGCAATTCTAAGAGGGAAGTTTATAGCAATACAATCCTACCTCAAGAAATAAGAAACATCTCAAATAAAAACCTAACCTTACACCTAAAGCAGTTAGAGAAAAAAGAACTAAAAAACTCCAACGTAAGCAAAAGGAAAGGAATCATAAATGTCAGATCAGAAATAAATGAAAAAGAACTGGCGGAAACAATCATAGATCAATAAAACTAAAAGCTGGCTCTTTGAGAAGATAAATAAAAGTGATAAAGCATTAGCCAGACTCATCAAGAAAAAAAGGGAGAAGACGCAAATCAATAAAATTAAAAATGAAAAAGAAGTAAGAACTGACACTGCAGAAACACAAAGGATAATGAGAGATTACTACAAGCAACTATATGCCAATAAAATGGACAACCTGGAAGAAATGGACAAATTCTTAGAAAAGCACAACCTTCTGAGACTGAACCAGGAAGAAATAGAAAATATAAACAGACCAATCACAAGCACTGAAACTGAAACTGTGATTAAAAATCTTCCAACAAACAAAAGCCCAGGACCAGATGGCTTCACAGGCGAATTCTATCAAACATTTAGAGAAGAGCTAACACCTATCCTTCTCAAACTCTGGCAAAATATAGCAGAGGGAGGAACACTCACATACTCATTCTACGAGGCCACCATCACCCTGATACCAAAACCAGACAAAGACGTCATAAAGAAAGAAAACTACAGACCAATATGACGGATGAACATACATTGAAAAATCCTCAACAAATTACTAGCAAACAGAATCCAACAGCACATTAAAAGGCTCATACACCATGTTCAAGTGGGGTTTATCTGAGGAATTCAAGGATTCTTCAATATATGCAAATCAATCAATGTGATACACCATATTAACAAATTGAAGGAGAAAAACCATATGATCATCTCAATAGATGCAGAAAAAGCTTTTGACAAAATTCAACACCCATTTATGATAAAAGCCCTCCAGAAAGTAGGCATAGAGGGAAATTACCTCAACATAATAAAGGCCATATATGATAAACCCAAAGCCAACATCATTCTCAATGGTGAAAAACTGAAACCATATACTCTAAGATCAGGGTGAAGACACGGTTGTCCACTCTCACCACTATTATTCAACATAGTTTTGGAAGTTCTAGCCACAGCAATCAGAGAAGAAAAAAAAATAAAAGGAATCCAAATTGGAAAAGAAGAAGTAAAGCTGTCACTGTTTGCAGATGACATGATAGCATATGTGGAGAATCTTAAAGATGCTACCAGAAAACTACTAGAGCTAATCAATGTATTTGGTTAAGTAGCAGGACACAAAATTAATGCACAGAAATCTCTTGCATTACTCTACACTAATGATGAAAAATCTGAAAGGGAAATTAAGGAAACACTCCCATTTACCACTGCAACAAAAAGAATAAAATACCTAGGAATAAACCTACTTCAGGAGACAAAAGACCTGTATGCGGAGAACTATAAGACACTGATGAAATAAATTAATGATTATACAAACAGAAGGAGAGATATACCATGTTCCTGGAGTGGAAGAATCAACATTGTGAAAATGAGTATACTACCCAGAACAACTTACAAATTGAATGCAATCACTATCAAACTACCAATGGCATTTTTCATAGAACTATGACAAAAAATTTCACAATTGGTATGGAAACACAAAAGACCCCGAATAACCAAAGCAATCTTGAGAAAGAAAAACGGAGCTGGAGAAATCAGGCTCCTGGACTTTCGACTGTATTACAAAGATACAGTAGTCGAGACAGTATGATAATGGCACAAAAACATAAATATAGACAAATGGAACAGTATAGGAAGCCCAAACATAAACCCATGCACATATGGTCACCTTATATTTGATAAAGGAGGGAAGAATATACAATGGAGAAATGACAGCCTCTTCAATAAGTGGTGCTGGGAAAACTGGACAGCTACATGTAAAAGAATGAAATTAGAACACTCCCTAACACCATACACAAAAAAAAACCTCAAAATAGATTAAAGACCTAAATGGAAGGCGAGACACTTTAAAACTCTTAGAGGAAAACATAGGAAGAGCCCTCCATGACATAAATCACAGCAAGACCCTTTTTGACCCACCTCCTAGAGAAATGGAAATAAAAACAAAGATAAACAAATGGGACCTAGTGAAATTTAAAAGCTTTTGCACAGCAAAGGAAAACATAAAGAAGACAAAAAGACGACCCTCAGAATGGGAGAAAATATTTGCAAATGAAGCAACTGACAAAGGATTAACCTTGAAAATATAAAAGCAGCCCATGCAGCTCCCTATCAAAAAAACAAACAACCCAATCCAAAAATGAGCAGAAGACCTAAATAGACATTTCTCCAAAGAAGATATACAGATTGCCAACAGACACATGAAAGAATGCTCAACATCATTAATCATTAGAGAAATGCAAATCAAAACTACAATGAAGTATCATATCACACCAGTCAGAGTGGCCATCATCAAAAAAATCTACAAACAGTAAATGCTGGAGAGGGTGTGGAGAAAGGGGAACCCTCTTTCACTGTTGGTGGGAATGTAAATTGATACAGCCACTATGGAGAACAGTATGGAGGTTCCTTAAAAAAACTACAAATAGAACTACCATATGACCCAGCAATCCCACTACTGGGCATATACCCTGAGAAACCATAATTCAAAAAGAGTCATGAACCACAATGTTCATTGCAGCTCTATTTACAATAGCCAGGACATGGAAGCAACCTAAGTGTCCATCAACAGAGGAATGGATAAAGAAGATGTGGCACATATATACAATGGATTATTACTCAGACATAAAAAGAAACGAAATTGAGTTATTTGTAGTGAGGTGGATGGACGTAGAGCCTGTCATACTGAGTGAAATAAGTCAGAAAGAGAAAAACAAGTACTGTGTGCTAACACATATATATGGAATCTAAAAAAAAAAAAAATGGTCTGAAGAACCTAGGGGCAGCACGGGAATAAAGACACAGATGTAGAGAATGGACTTGAGGACTGGGGGAGGGGGAAGGGTAAGCTGGGACGAAGTGAGAGAGTGGCATGGACATATATACACTATCAAATATAAAATTGATAGCTAGTGGGAAGCAGCTGCATTGCACAGGGAGATCAGCTCAGTGCTTAGTGACCACCTAGAGAGGTGGGATAGGGAGGGTGGGAGGGAGATGCAAGTGCGAGTTGATATGGGGATATATGTATTTGTATAGCTGATTCATTTTGTTATAAAGTAGAAACTAACACACCATTGTAAAGCAATTATACTCCAATAAAGATGTTAAAAAAAACAGATGTGGTACAATATATATACAATGGAATACCACTCAGCCATAAAAAAGAATCAAATTTTGGCATTTTCAGCAATGTGGATGGACTTGGAGGGCATTATGCTAAGTGGAGTAAGTCAGAGAAAGACAAATACTGTATGATACTACTTATTTGTGGAATCTGAAAAATACAACAAACTAGTGAATATAACACAAAAAAGCAGACACAGATATAGAGAACAAACTACTGGCTACCAATGCGGAGGGGCAGAGAGGGCCAATATAGGAGTGGGAAAATGGGAAGTACAATCTATTGGGTGTAAGATAGGCTCAAGGATGTATTGTACAACATGAGAGAATATAGCCAATATTTTGTAATATTTGTAAATGAAAAGTAACCTTTAGAAATTGTATAAAAAGTTGAAAAATAAAATTTTTAAAAATATTTTAAATTCCCACTGAATATTAGAATGAAATATGCTCTTATTCCTACTATCACTTAGGAAATTACAAGGAGGCTACAAACTTTATTATATCCTACCCCTAAATAAGCCTGATGCATCACACAAGAGGACACTGTACTATATAACCAAAATACAACTATCATACCAGTAAAAATCCACACTGATGAATTGTGGATTATTTTAAATATAAAGTAATGGACTTTGAATTCCTTTTACCATATGAGATATAGAAAACTGGGAGTCTTGCTCCCAAACTAACAGTAAGAAAAAGCCAGATAAACTAGAAAATCTTAACTTTTCTTGACCTTATCAGAGATCTGAAATTTCAGGCCAAAAAAAAAAAACCAGCCTAAATTTCAAGAAAGGATAAGCCTCTCCAAAGAGAAATGAAATGCGTACATAGGCTTACCTGTGGCAGAGCTCAAGAGGATGACGTGGCTGCCACACAAGCTGGTAAGTAGCTATAAGCTAAAATCTTAACAAGTTGTTACGAAAAAAAGTGGAGGCTGGTAAACCAGTCTGTGATAGCTAGGGGGCCGAGACACAGAGGTAGTTTGCACTCAAAGGCATTTTTCATGGGTGTCTGCCAAGTGCTCATGAGAAATATTGGGGCAGGATAAGAGAACATACAAAGTCCTGCTTTCTGGTACAGGTACACAGTAGGTGATCCTTTGCCACATAGTGTCAGTCCTATTAGACAGACCTATTAGAGGTTAATCTAATCTGGGCAGAGGTTAGATTAACCTCTCAAAAAAAGGCAAAGATTTAAGCAACAAGGGAGAGAAACAGCAAACCCTGTTGGCCCTAAACACAGGCAAAAACACATTCTGACTCATGGGGTTGGTTTTACTATTTTCTCTACTTTTTATTCTCTTTGAATTTTTCTGTAACAAAAAATTAAATTATATTAGTTTGCCATGACTTCTTAGTGAACCTTTAATGATTAGTGGTGATCATCACATTCTTTTATATTTTAATGTTTATAAACCATATTTAGCTATTTTACAACTTTATTTTCTCTGGGAATATGTTTCAAACAAGTAAGTCTTTAAATATCAATATCTATCTTTTCCCATTTTAGTGAATTAGTGGATTTGAGCTGTCTCTGACTTGTGTTTTCCAGGATTTCTCCAAGATTATTGATCCTGACCTTGTAATCACATCTAAGCATGATAGTAATAGTTTCTTCCTCAAAGCAGCACACTCAGGTTAAGTTTAAAGGAGATGAATGTTGTCCAGAGTTGAAAATCCCCAATACAGATTCAGGGACATTTTCAAAGCCTCTGGCAAAAATTTTGTTTGTACTATTTTAACAAGCAACATTTATTTATGTTTAAACAACTTTAGTGAAGGGAAAATTGGGTGTCACTGAATAATAACTGCATTACAGATATGTTTTCAAAGGATTCTTGGTTTTTTATTCAGTGATCACATTAAATATCGGATTTATGATTGGATCCAAAATCTTTAAAACCACATGGTTTCTCTCAGACTAATAAATTATGTAAACTATCCTACACACAAATGCTTTATTATACACAAGAGTCAATATATATTCCTTAATGTGACTTTTGGTGAGAGAAAACTGGTAGTTTTTTCATAGATGGTTTTTCCTCAAAGGTGATTACTACCTACTTTCAGGTGAAAAGTTGCTAGATGAGCAGGCATAATCTGTTTTCAACCAGACTGGCTAAAATATTTCATTTTTGAAGCATTCTCTGCAGGGGTCCCCCAAATCTTTCTGAATAAGTTCTATTTTCTTTTTCTTTGTCGGCATTTTACTTCTTTAGCTAAAATGATAATATCTCCCTAAAGTATGGGTAATTACAATTGGTGTCATTTCATTGAAGATTTGTTTCCTATTTTGTATCTGGAAGCATTATTCTGAATACATTTTTTTCACATCGATATTGTCCCTTCCAGAATCTCAAGACATTTTTCACTTTGCACATTTCCATACTAAAAAGTTCAATTATGAGAATCAAAATTGTGTTATTACCTTTTGGAACAGCAGTGCAATTCTTTCCTTCAATGGGGTTAGAATAGTAGATCAACTCTTCCACCTCAACACTTTTTAAGAATCATTCCTGTATATTCTTTTTGTTTCACTCAAGCTGCAATAGATGTGAGATGTAAATACATATGTAAAATCTGTGTCTATCTTTTGATAGATTACTCTACAAAAAGTACATGCTCAAAAATCATGTGGTACATTGGAACTTTATGATTTACTAGATGTTTCTTTATATATCTAGATTTAGATTCAGTCAGAATTTGAGAAATGTGTCATACTGTGGCAATTATGATCCTTGACAAGAAAATCTACAGCAAATAACATTAAGACATCTGTTAATGAGTATCTCATATGCAAGCACTTTTACATTGGTTATAGGATCCTGTTAAGTTTGATGCATGTTTGCTACCCTAAAATACATTTTCCACCATGCATGAGAGTTATCCAGGCCATTATTTCACATGCATTCTTTAATTATTCACTGTATGTCAGTATTATTTTAATGTTAGGGAAACATTAAGTAATACATTGGAGTCCATGTAATCCGAAAGTCATGGTTTTCTGCAGTATGCTTTACCAAACTACTTACTGTTTTCATTTTTTGTTTCACATATTTAGGAAAACTGTCACCTACATTAGTTAAAAGAATAAAGATTGAAACTGGCTCTGACACTTACTGTTCTCCTCTATGGGGAGATCTTTTTTTTTTTCTTTCAATTTCATCCACTTACAGTGTCATAATTGTGGGTCTAGGCATTATGCGGGGGTCTCATCAGACCTCCCCGCATCTCCTCTTAAACCTATCCCATTAAAACCCAGTCTCTAGGAAAATGACATCCTTCATACACCCTCAGGGAAAACACCTGCTCTAGAGTTTGACTACCTCTATGTAATAGAACTATCTTGCCATGTCTAGCCTTCTTAAACTTAGCTATGCTTTTTAATAAAAAGAAACTATCCACAAACACACATACAGAGAAAGAGAAAAATGTTTTTAAGTATTCTATACTAGCAAGGATTTCTCTGCACATCCATCCTATATAGATGGAAATGAAAATTATTTTTGAATTCAAAAAATCCTATATCCATGATACATATGATCAACATTTTGAATTAGCAGTGACAATGGATATATGGCAGGCATGTGTTGTGCTCTCATACTGAGCAATATCACTACGATATTATTAACACTCGTGTTTAAGTATACTTTCAGATGTTTAAATAAACAGCTGAAGATATAAGTATCAAAATATTTTATATATCTATGTTTTCTGTTAAATCTCCCATATCAATTGAAAATGGTGCATGCAAGTATATCATAAGGAAGACTGTGCAAAATGAACTGGAGGAAAAACATAGTCAATTGTCTTTGGTAGTAAATAAACAGCATTTATAAATTTAGTTTGCTAGTCATTGAAACATTAGGAAACAAGCTCACGCATAAGTCTTTGCATAATACCTTGTGTAATACTATTTTGTAACTATCCAAGTCACTATTTTCTGTTTGACAACTAGGGTACTTGCTTAAAGGGTTGACTTCCAGAGCCATGATATTGTGTGACATAGAATGCCTGCAGCGGTTAATGGCAAAGTAGCATTCATTAGATATAGAAATTAGTGGATGAAAAAGACAAAAGACCTATGCTTGAGTAAGTTCTTTAATCACTGTTATATTATATAGCTATAGTTTCCACAAGGAGAAAGACAATGATTAGCAAAGCATTCACTATTGAAGAAACAGCTATAGTCTGTTATGGTGAGGAAATGTATTTTTCAAGATATATTCTTCATAAAAATATTTGAAGTTTTGTAAAGTATTATAAACTCTATTCGTTGAAAATGCATAAATGAGGAAGTATAATGAGGGACTTTATCCTTGCCCATTTTATTGAAGTATAATATATACCTCATGCATAAATATACATACATAAAAGTACATGTAATATAAGCATACCTTTTGCTTAATTTTCACAAACTGAACAAATTATGTAAGCAGCACCCAGATTAAGAAACAGAAAATTACTAGCATCACAAAATGACCAATTCCCTTCTAGTCACCAACCTCCTAGAGTAACCACTAATTTGAATTTTAATAGAACAGGTTAGTATTGCCTATTTGGTACTTTATATAAAATGAATCATACAGTATGAATTCTTTTTTTGGTGTGGATTATTTTCTTCAACATTATGAATTTGAGACATCTATCCATATTATTCAGTTTAGTTGTACATTGTTCGTTTTCTTTGCTATATAGCATTCCATTGTGTAAAATACCACAATTTATCCATTCTACCATTTATGAACATTTGGCTAATTTCCAGTTTGGGGGTTCTTGTGAATAATGCTGCTATAAACATCCCTGTACATGACTTCTGGTGAGCAAATACACACATCTCTTCTGGGTATACACTTGGAGTGAAATTGTTGGGAAATGGGACTTATATATGTTCTACTTTAGTAGATCATGTCAAACAGATTTCCAAATTGGTGGTAGCAATCTCCACTCCTACCACCTGCAGTTTATCAGGGTTTCAGTTGTTCTACATCATTATCATAACTTGGTATTTTTAATCTTTTCTATTTTAATGCCTATTAACATTCACATTTAGATTAGCAATCCATCTGGACTTGATATTTGAATATGGTATGAGGTACGATTGAGATGCATTGAATTTTTTATGGATTTCTAATAGAACAAACCATTTACTGAAAAGACCATTTTCCCCCACTGAGCAAACTGTCACCTTTGTCACAGTATATATATTTGCCTATATAGTATGTATGTATGTATGTGACATAGGGTGTATGTTTGTCTCTTACTGAACTCTCTATTCTGTTCCATTGTTCATTTTGTCTATCATTAGACTAATACTAATTAGTATAGTCTTGATTTCTGGTCTTTGTCCCCTTTTTGCCCTTGCTATTTGGTGATCCTTTGAAAATTTCAGAAATATGTTCTTCAATAAATGAAAATGGAGATTGCCCATAATTATAATTTTTAAAGGGGTCTTAATTAAGGATTACTCATCAGTATTGTGCCAAAAACTAACCTGCTGCCTTTCAACCCCACAGTCACCCTACTATACTCAGTTATATGGTGTAAGAGCTATGATTCTGCAGTTTATATTTATCCTTTGCCAGCTGATTCATTGTTAAATTCAAAGAATGGGGCTGGAGGCTGACAGGTAACTAGAGAGAGACTGGAAAGCATGAAAAGGGTAAAGGGGATTTGAACATTCCTGTTTTGCTTGCTGTTTAATACCCTGGGAATAGCACCTCACTATGACAGCAGTTATTCCTTCTAGTTTCCAACTACTTTTTGGCACTTCCAGATCTTACTTCTCACTATTTCTTCTCAAAGACATCAATCAGCTCTAGCTAAGTAGCAGCTGCTCATCAGAGCTCCAAAACCCGTGCTGAGAGCCCTTTCTCCAAGCTTCTAGATTCTAATAACCTAGTCTCTTTCCTTCTTTCTTAGGAATGTAGCTACTTCCTATATTTATTACATCTGTGTTATCTCAATGTTACTTTTTTGCCTATTAAATCCTCCAATACTTGTGTAATTAACCCCTTATATTAAATTATAACTGTTGAAATCCTTAGTGTGGTTTCTGTTTTCCTGACAGGATTCTAATACAAGTATAGGTATTCCATGATATAAGACATAATTGGTGGCTGGACTATCGGTTTTCAAGTCTAGCTGTCTTTGATTAAATCTTTATTGTCCATCTCCACAATATTATAAATTATATTCTAATACTGAAAATAAAATGGCATACGATGGAATATACAAATTAATTATTAATATAATTTAAATAAACCCCAAACATGCAGAAAATATTAAAGAATGTTGCTTTAGATAATCCTTTTGGAGACAAGACAGTTTGCATAGTAAATGTCATTTAATTGGCTGTGTTACTAAATGTCTGATCCTGATACTATATATCAACATAGTTATCATGTTTCATTTTTGGGGGGTAAGATGGTAGGAAGCAAAAATCAAGCAGAATGTCAGGATTTACCTACATTGTTGAATAATAACTTAAAGAAACTCACTTTAATCATATGTGGACTTGAAGATTAACTTTTAGGTATGAATGGAAAAGCAGCAATATGTCAGTCTTAAGATCTTCAATCAAATACACACCTAAAGTTTCACCATTAGAAATGCATTCTCCTTTTCTAAGGTGTCGCCCCTGTTCAAAGACAGATGACCTTGTGATGAAAAAATAGTATAGGGAACATGAATAGCTATATAATCTCACTGGACTCAGTTTCCTCATCAGTAAGACAAGTATAATTGGTACTTATATCATAAAGCTGTTTTGAGGATTAAATTGGAAAATTTAATACAAAGTGCTCTGTACAGTAGTTTACAAATATGAAACACTCATTCAATCTCAGATATTATGATAGCTATGACTTTCAGGCATTAACTCCTTAATTATAAGATCTGACTCCAAGTTCAAAACTACCAGGTCAGATATTCTGATCATCATAGCACAAGCCAGTGATGGGACCTTACAGATGGGATGGCACTGTTCAAACTTCTTCAAACCGCTCCTGTGGGTGAGTGGGGAAGTTCTCAGAGAGGATAGGATGACTGTTTGGATGAGGCTGGATAGAATAATAGTGACCTATTCATGAAGCATCATGTTGGTTAAGTCTGTATTTTTCCTGTAGGTAATGAAGAGTTTTTGACAAATTTAAATCAGTGTATATGACCAAATTCGACACTTCAGAAATATCACTCTGATGGTTCTATGAATGATACCATAACAAGGTTTGAGAATAGGGCCTGACTATTACATAATTTGTAGGAATCTATGGTAAAATTGAAATTGCATGATAGACTAAACCAAGAAGTTATGCTTAGGGCTTATTCATAACAAAACTGGCAAGTAGAAAGTGCTGAATAAAATTCTTTAATAAATTTTATATGTTTAAATTATTTTCAGAACTTTATGCCATTTGTAATTCCAATTAACATGTTATGCCACAGTCTAGGAGTTATGTAAAAAAGCTTTCTGGATACTCTAAACTCATTTCCATTTCCCTAAACCTTGTCATTTTGTGTCCTAGGCCCCTTAACAATTATAGTACAATAAATTCTAAAAGATATCATTTTCACATCACTATAGTTCAAATAATAATTTTTTAAAACTAAACTGAGGCACTAAAAATATCTTATAAATTTTAAATTAAAAAGTATTGTATTAAATAAAATTTTTTAAACTAAATGCTTTTATAGCACAATTTTTAAAACTTGAAAATATATTATGGTATATGTGGCAAATATTTATTCACTGGAGTATTATCTAGCTTGGTTACCTTAGCAAGTTATTTAACTTTTCTGATTTTAACTTTCCTCAACTATAAAATGAGGGAAATGAACACTTTATTATGTAATCACAGCAAATAGCCATAATCAAACTATGTGACTTGGGGTAATATTTTAATCATCTCTGTATCCCAAATATCAAACTATGTGGAACATAATCATACACAGATAAAAAGGCAACTTACTGAATGGGAAAAGATACCTGCAAATGATATTTTGACATAGGGTTAATATCCAAAATATATAGATAACTCAAATAACTTAATATCAAAAAAAAAAACCAATCCAATTAAAAAATGAGCAGAGGACCTGAATAGAAATTTTTCCAAAGCAGACATACAGATGGCCAACAGACACATGAAAAATGCTCTACATCACTAATCATCAGGGGAATGTAACTCAAAACAACAAGAGATATCACCTCACACCTGTCAGAATGGCTACCATCAAAAATGGAAGAAAAAACAAGTGTAGATATAGAGAAAAGGGAACACTAGCACACTGTTGATGGAAAGGTAAATTGGTGCCCCCCACTATGGAAAACAGTGTGGAAGTTCCTCAGAAAATTAAAACTACCACACAATCCAGCAACTCTGCTCCTGGATATTTATCCAAAGAAAATGAAAATCCTAATTAGAAAAGATATATGCACCCCCGTGTTCATAGCAGCATTATTTACAATTGTCAAGATATGGATGCAACCTAAATGTCCATCAACAAATGAATGGGTAATTAAGATATTATATATAGAGAATATGTATGTATGTTTGTATATATACAAACATACATACATACAATGGAATATTACCCAATCATGAAAAAGATTAAAATCTTGCTATCCTTCAACATGGATGGACATGGAGGGTATTATGCTTAGTGAAATAAGTCAGACAAAGACAAATACTGTATGTTTTCACTTGTATGTGGAATCTAAAAAACAAAAGAGCCAATATAACAAAACAGAAACAGACTCACAAAGAACAAGCTAGTGGTTGCCAGAGGGAAGAGGGGTGAGGGAAGGAGCAAAATATGTAAAGGGGATTATGAGGTAAAAACTCTCAGTTATAAAATAAATAAGTCACAGGAATATAATATACAGCATATATAAGAAATATAGTCAATAATAGCAATGTATTGAGAGATTATAGAGTATGGATAACTGAAATAAATGACAGCAAAGTCATAAGAAATGAGAAAGAAGAATTAGGAAAACTCTTTTATGAGGTATCTGCAATACCCATGGGATGGTATAGTGTTATCTGAAAGTGGACATAGATTAGTTATAAAAGTATATTTTAAATTTTATGGAAAACACTAACAGTTTTAGTAAGAGAAGTGTTCTCTTACTAAATTCATATGCTAAGAGAGGAAAATCCAAAAAAGAATAAAAACCAAACTATAAAAATGTTCAATTAAAACCACAGAAGGCAGAAAAAAGAGGGGTGAAAAAAATGAAGAACAATGCAATGGATAGAAAACATACAAGTATGGTAGATATTCATCCAACTGTATTAATAATAATTTTAACTGTGAATGGTCTAAATGCAATAAAAAAACACAAAGATTATGGGAGATCATTAAAAAACAACTAACTATATGCTGTCTATAAAAAATCTACTTTAAATATAAAAACACATATAGGTTAAAAGTAAAGAGATGAATGAAAATATACCTTTTTAATGCTAATCAAAAGAAACTGGAGTAACTATTAATAATTTCAGACAAAGCTGATTACAGAGGAAGGATGATTATTAGGGATAAAAAAGGAATAAACATAATGATAAAGGGGTACAATTCTCAAAGAATATACAACAATCCTAAACATGTAAGCACCTAACAATAGAGTGCCGAATTAGATGAGGCAAAAGCAAATAGAACTGAAAGGAGAGATGGAAAAATCCACTGTTATAATTGAAGACTTCAACACCCCTCCATAATTAATTGGTACATCAAATTGGCAGAAAATCAGTAAAGATATAGATGACCAAACAGCAGTATCTATCAACTTGATCTTAATAACATTTATTGAATATGCCATTCAACAACAGTAGAATATACATTTTTCTTAATCTCACATGGGACATTAAAGATAGACCATATATTAGGCCATGAAACACACTTTAACAAATTTAAGGGAAAAGAAATCATACAAAGTATTTTCTGAGATCACAATGGGATTAAGTTAGAAATCAATAACAGAAAGTTAGCTGGATAATATACAACTATTTGGTAACTAAAACACACACTTATAAGTAATCCATGGGCCAAAGAGGAAATCTCAAGAGAAATTTTTTAAAAATATTTTGAACTAAAGCAAAATGAAAATACAACTACTCAAAATTTGTGAGATGCAGCAAAAGCAGAGCTTGGAGGGAAAGTTATAGAATTAAGTGCATATACGTGAAAAGAAGAAAGATCTAAACTCAATAACCTAAGTACCACTCTAAAAATGAGAGAAGAGCAATTCAAGTATAAAGTAAGTGGAAGAAAAGAAATAATAAGAATTATAGCAGAAGATGACATGATACTATACATAGAGAATCCTAAAGATGCTACCAGAAAACTACTAGAGCTAATCAGTGAATTTGGTAAAGTAGCAGGATACAAAATTAATGCACAGAAATCCCTTGCATTCCTATAAACTAATGATGAAAAAGCTGAAAGAAAAATTAAGGAAACACTCCCATTTACTATTGCAACAAAAAGAATAAAATATCTAGGAATAAACTTCCCTAAGGAGACAAAACACCTGTATGCAGAAAACTATAAAACACTGATGAAAGAAATTAAAGATGATAAAAACAGATGGAGAGATATACCATGGTCTTGGATTGGAAGAATCAACAATGTGAAAATGACTATACTACCCAAAGCAATGTACAGAGTCAATGCTATCCCTATCAAACGACCACTTGCATTTTTCACAGAACTAGAACAAAAAATTTCACAATTCGTATGGAAACACAAAAGACCCAGAATAGCCAAAGCAATCTTGAGAAAGAAAGACGGAGTTGGAGGAATCAGGCTCCCTGACTTTAAACTATACTACAGAGCTACAGTAATCAAGACAGTATGGCACTGGCACAGAAACAGAAATATAGATCAATGGAACAGGATAAAAACCCATAGATAAACCCATGCACATGTGGTCACCTTATCTTTGATAAAGGAGGCAAGAGTATACAATGGGGAAAAGAGAGCCTCTTTAATAATTGGTGTTGGGAATACTGGACAGCTACGTGTAAAAGAAGGAAATTAGAACACTCCCTAACACCATACACAAAAATAAACTCAAAATGGATTAAAGACCTAAATGTAAGGCCAGACACTTTAAAACTCTTAGAGGAAAACACAGGCAGAACACTCTGTGACATAAATCACAGCAAGACCTTTTTGACCCACCTCCTAGAGAAATGGAAATAAAAACAAAAATAAACAAATGTGACCTAATGAAACTTAAATGCTTTTGCACAGCAAAGGAAACCATAAACAAGACAAAAAGACAACCCTCAGAATGGGAGAAAATATTTGCAAACGAAGCAACTGACAAAGGGTTAATCTCCAAAATATACAAGCAGCTCATGCAACTCCATATCAAAAAAACAAACAGCCCAATACAAAAACGGGCAGAAGACCTCAATAGACATTTCTCCAAAGAAGATATACAGATGGCCAAGAAACACATTAAAGGATGCTCAACATCACTAATCATTAGAGAAATGCAAACCAAAACTACAATGAGGTATCACCTCATACCAATTAGAATGGGCATCATCAGAAAATCTACAAACAATAAATGCTGGAGAGGGTGTAGAGAAAAGGGAACCCTCTTGCACTGTTGGTGGGAATGTAAATTGATACAGCCACTACGGAGAACAGTATGGAGGTTCTTTAAAAAATGAAAAATAGAACTACCATATGACCCAGCAATCCCATTTACTGGGCATATACCCTGAGAAAATCATAATTCAAAAAGAGTCATGAACCACAGTGTTCATTGAAGCTCTATTTACAATAGCCAGGATACCTAAGTGTCCCTCTACAGATGAATGGATAAAGAAGATGTGGTACATATATACAATGGAATATTACTCAGCCATAAAAATAAACAAAATTAATTCTTTGTAGTGAGGTGGATGGACCTAGAATCTGTCATACAGAGTGAAGAAAGTCAGAAAGAGAGAAACAAATAACATATGCCACCACACATAAAAAAATAAAAGGAAAAATGGTTCTGATGATCGCAGGGGCCGGACAGGAATAAAGATGCTGATGTAGAGAATGTACTTGAGGACACGGGGAGGGGGAAGGGTAAGCTGGGATGAAGTGAGAGAGTGGCATGGACATATATACACTACCAAATGTAAAATAGATAGCTAGTGGGGAAGCAGCCGCATAGCACAGAGAGACCACCTCAGTGCTTTGTGACCACCTAGTGGGGTGAGATAGGGAGGATAGGGGGGAGACGCAAGAGGGAAGAGATATGGGGATATATGTATATGTATAGCTGATTCACTTTGTGATACAGCAGAAACTAACACACCATTGTAGAGCAATTATACTCCAATAAAGATGTTATAAAAAAAAAAATTATCGCAGAAACCAACGGAATTGAAAACAGGGAAACAATAGAGAAAATAATTGAAAATAAAAGCTGGTTTTTGGAAAAGATCAATAGAATCGATAAGCTTCTAGCTAGGATAAGAAAGAAACAAATTATTAATCTGAGAAATGAAAATGGGTCATCACTACAGATCTCATAAACATGAAAAGTATAATTCAGGCATTCTTCATTTTATTATGCTTTGCTTTATTGTTCTTCACAGACACCATCTTTTTACAAATTGAAGGCTTGTGGCAACCTGCATGGAGCAAGTTTATAAGTGCAAGTTTTCCAACAACAGCATTTGCTCACTTGGTGTCTCTATGTTACATTTTGGTAATTCTTGCAATATTTCAGAAAGCAAAAAGATTATGACTTGCTGAAGGTTCAGCTGACGGTTAGTATATTTGAGCAACACAGTTATGTTAAGGTATGTACATTTTTAAAAAAACATAATACTATTGCACACTTAGTAGACTATAATACGTTGTAAAAATTAACATTTATATGCACTAGGAAACCAAAAAATTCATGCGATGCACTTTATTGAGAAATTTGCTTTATTGCAGTGGTGTGGAATCAAACCTGCAGTCTCTGAGGCACGCCTGCTAAGGAATACTATGAACAACTAACTCTATGCCCACAAACTTGATAACTTAGATGAAATAGACCAAATCCTTGAAAGACACAAGCCACCAAAACTCACACAAGGAGAGAATGATAACCTGAATAGTTCTATACCTAGTAAAGAAATTGAATCATTAATTAATAACCTTCAAAAAATAAAGCAGGTTCAAATTGTTTTACTGGCTAATTCCACCAAACATTTAAGGAAGAGATGATAGCAATGCTCCACAGTCTCTTCCAGAGGGAATCCTTCCCAACTCATTCTTTTTTTTTTTTTCTGGTGGCACAGGATGTGGGATCTTAGTCCTTGACCAGGGATCGAACCCATGCCCTCTTCAGTGGAAGCACTGAGTCTTAACCACTGGACTGCCAGGGAAGCCCCACAACTCATTCTTTAAGATCAGTATTACCCATAATAGCCAAACCATAAAAAGATATTACAAGAAATAAAATTTCAGACCTCATGAATCTCTCATGAATATAGATGTGAAAATTCTCAACAAAATATCAGGAAATTTAATCCAATAATATCTGACAATAATCTTACCCTCAAATCAAGTGGGATTTGTTCCAAGGGATTCAAAGCTGGTTCAACGTTTGAAAATCAATTAATATCCACCACATCAAGAGGCTAAAGAAGAAAAAGCATTTGGTCATATAAATTGATGTAGAAAAAGCATTTGATAGAATCCAATACTCATTTGTGATGAAAACTTCCAGTAAGCTGGAAATATAGGAAACAAAGCTCAGAAGAAGCTCCTGGCCGAGCAGCCTGATGCCCATGGGTCTAAAACCAAGGAAGACTGGCTCCAGGCTAAGAAGGAGGAAATCAAACCTCTGCCCAAGGAAGAAGAGACCAAGAAATAAAGCTCCCCTTCTCTTGTGTGAACATAGTAGCCTCAACAATTACACAGATAAATCAATAAAATGAGCCTTATCTGCCTGCAACAAACAAACAAATGAATCTAAGTGAATCTGAATAACATGTGGTCTTTACTAAATAATAAGGTATTAATTAATTGTACCAAATGTACCATACTACTGTTACATGTTGATAAAGGGAGAAAATGACTGTGAGATATATGGAAACTCTGGACCATGTTCACAAATATAAAACTGTTCTAAAATTGTTAAAAGTTTATTTAAAAACAGTAAATAGGTTAGAAACATGTAATTTATAATAATGTGTAATATAAATATAAGCATAAAGTAATCAACATCAATGGCAATAAAAATTGAACATTAAAAATTTTTTAAATTAAATTTAAATTTATATAAAGCTATATTTTAAATTTATATAAATATATACACCTATATATACATTTATATGAATTTACACAAATGTATATATAATTGTATTCATGTACATATAAGTGTATTAAATAGATTTATATGTGGAGAGACAGAGAGAGAATGTGCTTATTGCTTGTTGTTAATTGTTTGGGTGACATTATAGATTTTTTTTAAATTGCACTTATTCCTCCCCCTATATCTGTGCCCCTCGCAATGTAATTTTTCAGCTTTTATCATTAAATATCAGACTGTATTCTTCCTCAATACATGAATCTGGGCTGGTCTTGAGGTTTGCTTAGGCTAATAGAATGTAGGAAAAACATTGAGCTAGTTCTGAACCTAGGCTTCAAGAGGCTTTGACTGGTCTGCTGTCTTTCCTGTCACCCTGCCTACCTGCTATGTGAACAAATCCAGGTTAGCATATTGTATGATGATGCACCTGTCCCAGCTGCCCTAGCAAATCCAGTGAAGAGCCAGCCAACCTCCAGAAGCAGAGCTCCTACCTGACTACCAGCTGACTGCAGATACCTGAATGACTGCCGCTGAGACCAAAGGACCCACTCATCTAATCCCAGGCCAAATTGTAGATCTACAGAACTGTGAATTTAATAGATGGATATTGCATTAAGTCATTAAGTTTGGGGGTTGTTTATTATGCAGCAAAAACTATTATAGGTTGAGTTTGTGAACTAGAGTTTTGATACTTAAAAACCTGCAATATTTATAAATCATTTCTAATTAATATTGTTCTTTTTATTATATTTTCCTTACCTATTGGGAGTAATATTGAATGACAGTTTCAAAAATGTGATTATCATTTCTACTTCCATATAACTAATTAAAATTTCTTTATTAGACTACACACTGAATATACACTGAGCTGTCATTCAAATACTTGCTATCCCTGTAATACACAACATGCACACGTTTATTCCCAGTTTTACTAGTTTATTTTGGTTAATATCAGCCCATCTTTTTGAGGTTTATTTGTCAAGTCTATTATAGCACAGTGGTATAGTAAAAAGAAAATTAAATTGGGTGTCAGGAGAATGGGGTCTGAGACTTGGATTTGCCACTCACTAACTCTATGACATTTTCAATTTGCTGTAATCCTATGAGCGTCATATTATTCAAATATAAAATGAGAAGATTAAAGTAGAAGATTTCTAAGATCCCCTTCTAGATCTAATATTCTGTCAGTTGATAATTCTAATATACTTAATCATTATAGATTTATTTTGTTACATTATTAATTTTTATCATATATTTATAAAGATGGGATAGGAAGAAGGAAAGAAAGCATGAAAAAATGGTGCCCTTTTTGATGCATCTTGTCCTGAACAATGTGTTGTTTAATTATGACCCCTTTCTACTGTTCACAAAAATGTGATAAAGATATTCATTTCCTGAAGGACTCAGCATTTGTTGACAGACTCCAGGACAACAGGGAGAATGTATACATAAGAAGTTGGTAAAAGAAAGAAACTGGAAAGGGAGATTTGAATTGATATTGATTTACTTAAGTGAAGGGAAAGGTCAGCAGTTCAAGCAAGGCCTTCAGATACTGGAGGAGGGACTTGTTTCAGCAAGCCAAGACAACACATAAGAAAAGATAGATGATGGAACTTATCTCAAGCATTTAGTGGATTGGGGGAAAGATTTGTAAAAATAGAATCCAGAGTAGCAGCCACTTCAGAGTTCCAATAAATGTGGAAATTAGAACAAACTCTTCTGAAAGTGTGACCTGTTAGAAGTCAGCCCTATATGTTACATAAAACTAGATTCCAATATGCAGCTAAGACCTAGAATTTATCTATCTACATATTTATTGAATCCTGAAATTCATCATATTCTATATAGCTTATTAAGCCAGGATGATGTCCTACTATGGAATACCTCACACACACCACACACACACACACACACACACACACACACACACACACACACACATTTACACATGTAGGGATAGTCTGAAGTCCCAGGGTCACAACCTAATTCTTTCTTATTCACCTGGGTGCAGGTGGCAGAAATGATGAGAGCCAAACAGAACTTTTCCCTGAAGCAGTGATTATTTTGCAGTTAGGAAGTGGAATAGAAGCCTGTTCAAATATTCTTACTTAGGGACCCATAATTTGAGCACACATCATTACCAGGATCCATTTCCTTGACTTTATAGGAATATATAGTCCACATTATTAAATTATTGCCTCCTTTACCAGATTTCTAAAATGAGATGACTCAGAGGTTACAGACATAACTACCTACATAACAACATGGGCCATCATTTGTGTTGTTCTTTTCTTCGCAATAGGGACATATTAGCAGTTGGGTAACATTTAACCTCCAACTTCTAAAATATTATTGAATAACACTTCACATTTCACAGAAAATGTGATTTCAAGCATCCAACTGTGGATGATTCTGATTCTTTTTTTCACAGAACCTACACGAAGCCTATCTCCAAATATGTTATATGGTATTCACTACATCAGTAATTTGCTTTAACACCGTTTCCATACTTGTGAATATTGCACTTAATAGACAGAAGTGCTTCATACATTCAACTATGTAATGATTTCTGATGTTACTCAATATCAGCTGGAAAATACTGTATGAAACACACAGGAACTTTTACTGATAGCAATGTGAACATTTTGTACACATACACCTAACTCATGTGTGATTAATGAGTGTGTGTCCCTTAGTCCTCTAGCCTCTGGCTTCACTTTTTCTTTATTATTCAAATATAGCAGCTTAGTCACAACACTATTCCCTATGTCTCTAAGTTTTCTTGGGTGAGCTAGGAAGTGGAAGGCTGATGCTTCTCCTGAGTACCTCTTATCCTCTTATGCCTATTCCTTCATTCCCTACCTTCGCTTTCTACCAAACAACACTTATCAAGTATTTTACATATATCAGGTTTATACTGAAGGTTTGGAGTAATATAGTGGGATTATAGCACAACAGAAAACATCTTAAAATTTAGCATCAGATATCACTGCCCTAAATTTTTACTGGGCCTTCCCTGCCACTAAGAGCTTCTTGGTGGCTCTATCTCTTCCATAGGTTATCACATTTCCAGGTTTCTTTCTTTCTTTCAAGACTTGTTTCCTTCACTTTCATCTCCACATTGGTGTCCTTTTGCCCTTTCTTTCAAACTACCTTCATAAACTCACAATCTTTTTTACTCTCTTAGGTAGCACTATAAAGTTATCTCTTTTAGTGCTCTGGATTCTAACTTTTTCAACCAAAAAGACTCCTCAAAGTACATTGCAGATTTTTTTGTCCTGAAAAAGATAAAAAAAAAAAAAAAAGAAAAAAGGTGATAGTCAACATTAAGGAGATTGTTGATTTTCCCCTAGAATGCAGCAGAAGCAGACATTTTATTTTTTAAATAGCACTTTTCCCATCTGGCTACATATAAAGGAAGCCTTTATGGCCCAGAAATTCACAGGTATGTGCATAATGTCCCCATCTCCATGGGTGAGATTTGTCAGACCATTTATCTAGCTTACAATATTGTAAAAACTTTCACCCTTAGTATTGAATCTCTCCAATTCCTATGAACATCAATATTCCGAAGTCTGGTTGCTCACAAAAGGCCTGTCTTTTTCTCCCTGCTGCCCCAGTCATCTACCGTTTCACACCATTTCTAAAGATTGCTTTTCACCTTTCCCCCTCAGGAACTTCTTGGCTAAGTGGTAATTTTAAATATGATGCTGCTATCAAGAAAAAGCACATTTAAAAAAAAAAAAAAAAGAAAAAAAGAAAAAGCACATTTAGAAAAAGGCCAAAAGATAGTGTGCATAACTTTAAATGCTTCAAATTGTACATAATGAAAAGACAATATACATGAAAGTTCCCAAGAAGGAAAAACATTTTAAACAAAGAAGAGTTATACCTCACTTTATTTAGTGATTATATTCCTGAACAATTACATGTAAATTTAATTTCAATAAATTAAATCCTATGTGGCAACTCTTAAGAAGAAAACATTACTTAAATGGGACTCTGAAATAAATTCCTTTATAAAGTGAACTTTTATTCAAGTATTGATTTGTTTCTATCTGAATATTATAAATTTAGTTATACTTGATTAATATAATACTCTTGTTGGGAAATTAATAGGGGATGCCCCCAAACAAGCTTCCTTTGTGAAAGGAAAATATCTTATTTTGAAACCTCCAGAACAATAGATCTCCCTTAAAAGATATTATTTCACCCTTTTGATTACCATTGAGGGGAGTAGTAATGGTAGTTAAGATAAGAGTTTGAATCTTAATTCTAACATTTACAAGTTATATGATCTTGGAAAAGTTGTTAACTATTTTCTGTATTTGTGTCTTTATATGTTATACAGTGTTAATGATAAGGCAAAAATTCAATGAGATAATATATGTAAAGGGTTTCACTTAGTGCCCAAGACATAAATACTTGATAGCTATTTGCTATGAATGCTCTTCCTATTTGTAAAAACCATAATATAAATGCTAAGTCAGAAGGGTTCAATATTGTAGACAAAGATGTTTTGTGTTGACAAATAGTAAAATACACATTCATTGAATGTACTTTGAAACTACTACATATCATGTGTACTTTGTACTACTACATATCATGACTTATGCTGAAATTGTCACCCTGGCAGTTGAAACTGAGATAAAAGCAGACTTTCAGCAATTTAGCTCTTCTAGAATGGTAATGGACAGAAAAGATTGAAATGAATAAAGTATTCTGTGTCCAATGTATATATAAAAAAAAATTCTTGTGTCATGATGAAGCACAGTTTGAAGCAGTTAAGATTTACAGTTGAATCTGAAAGCCAAGACTTGGATTACTTGAGCATTTGCGGTTTGGCAGACTTGACTTGTGTAATGTTACTTCCCCAACCAAACGCCTAAGGCTTCAGACTCCTTGAATGTAGAATTCTGGAACACCAGAATAAGTTTCTCTGATTCTCTATAAAAAATTGATGTTATATTATTGTTTATAAAATAATTCAACAACATGGAATGGGGGAAATAGATTAAAGGAAAAAATCAGTATAATTCTACTACCAAACACACTCCATTTAATCTTTAGAAAATTTAATAATGAAATTTGTGGTTCAAAATTAAAAATTTGGAGTCGTTGTTTTCTTTCAGCTTAAAGTATTATATCTGAGACCCTAGTACAGCAAGCACTATTTTTACTACTGATACATTATGAATTTTAGTGGACTTCATTACAGACATTCAAATAAAAAGCTGTCAAGAGAGATAAAAGGATGTAGATCTGGATTTTAAGGAACTTTAATTAGATTTAAAGGTCAGCAATAGCAGAAAAAGGCAACATGTCTAAATAAAGCATAAACTTCTATGAGAGAATATGCTAATATTTCATGTAAAGTACTTGTCAGACTGATCATGGTGCTATTCCCAAGAGTTAATCATTTTCTGTGATGTAACTTTAACATGGTAATCCCTGGTTAATTTGCTTTTTAAGTACATGGTGTTTGCTTGTTTTTACAAATGGTTGAGTTTAACTTGTAGATGATCCAGTTATGCTACATGATGCTTTCTCTCAAAATAAGCACTTTGGCTAGGAATCTTGAGTTCACTATTGTCTTTGTTTTCTTTCTGATATACAGTTAAATATTGATGGGATTTTTAAAAGGCAAATGTTTTGGGTATTATAAATTACTCTTTATTACACTTTAATTAGTATACTTCTAGAGATGCTCAATTACAATAGCTGTTAATATTTCTGAAACTTAAATTAAGATTCTACACTGTTAGTGAGCAAACTCATTAAAGACATGAAAGGATGACAAGATGAAAAAGGATTTACATTTGTAGAATCTCCTGTAAAATTATTAGAAGTGACAGGTTCCATTTTTTTGATGCTGGAATCAAGGTTGCATGTCTAAACCATAGTGACACCATGGTTAGATTTTGCATAGCTGAGAACTAATAGGAAATTAATAAAGTGTAATACAGGCCTATTGAATTTGGTATAATGGTGCTACTTTGATGCGTAAGAACAGAAGGCATAATTTCAATCTTTGTTTAGTGTCTTGGACAGCCAACCTCAGTAGCATCTAAGTATGGTCAAGATTAAAAATGTGATGGATAGTACCACAGCACCTTCTTGACAGCTTTTCTGTTCAAATACACATTTCTGTCATAGCCCTAGAAAGTTTGAAGGAGAATTAGAGATGAAATATCATAGCTGCAACAAGCCCAGTGTGAAGCTATTATGTTTTGAAAGGAAAAATAATTACAAATTGTACATCTAGGCACCTATATGTATTAATAATGCAGAATAATAAATACACTGGAGTATACTAATGAAATGTTATTGAACATTAAAGTTTTGGAAACTATGGGGTTATGAATATGTCAAGAAAATGTCAATGCATATGTTTACTTTCAGATTTCTGTACCTGTTTTAGGCAAATAAATATTTGGGAGAGTTGTGAAAAAAACATGATTTATTCCACCTTTCATAATGTCTCTTCAGTACATTTTTAAAACAAATTTGAGGTACTTCTAAGCTGTTTCGAATCTAAATGATCAATACATCCACCCCCCATGCAAATTTTATGCTCATCTACCAAAATCATTTTGAACTGCACAAAAGATTATCTTTCTAGGAAGTGTGGTTTTCATGAGGTATTATAGCATTGTTCTATCAAATATTTTCTCTTAAAAAAATTTAAGGGATCCCCCTGAAAAGAAATATTAAATAACCTACAACATCGAATCCCACATTTATTTCATAATAGAAATACATTCTGCAACAACTTTTTTCTTGTGATATATGTCTTCCCCCATTGTTTCTTCAAGTAAATTCATTTTTACAGCAATAAATCAAAAGTGTTAGCGTTCAGAGTTTGCAGCACCCTAGAATATTAAGTTCTACTTTATCTTGAAGAAGGAAATGGACAGAGTTCAACTGAAATGAGCATAAAATCATTTATAGAATTCTTCTTTTGTGAACCAAGAATAACCTGCCACCCTTCCTGACAAATTATCTTTGAGTCTGGGAACCAAGCATTGCATAAGGACATTGCATACTGCAGACCGTTGGTTTATCAAGCACTGCAATCTATTTTTGATAATTTTTGCAATGAACATTTTCATTATAATGAAATAGTTGTCCCCTATGTCACAGTTAACACATAATTAAGATTAATCATTCAATTAATATGGAATGCTTACTGCGGTTAATATAGAAATATGAGTCAAGGTATTCTACACCAGCCTAAAATGTTCTCATAGAGATATTACCCATAAAGATAATAGATACTTTGTGCTTGAAAGAAAGTCAGAAAGAGAATTTGAAGGCTAAATAATGGGAAATTGTTTTGCTGGTTTCTCAATGTGTATTCTCGATATTTGTGTCATTAGTTTTGTTGGTTTCTAGGGATACTTGAGCATCTATTTACTCAGCTTTCAGAATATATTTATTGAATATCTATATATGCATGGTACTATGCTGAGGTTTTGAATATGAGTATGGCACAGACTCTTCCATAAAAACGCATAGAGAGAATAGGGTAAGTGTATAGAGTGCACCAATAGCTATAATCCAATATGTAACTCTGAAGTGTACTTCTTTCCCCAACGTTGGCCTCTTTCTAGACTAGAATTAACATTGGAGGATATACAGAGAATTGAAATCTATATAGATTGCTTCTGAATAACCCAGCATATTTTTCCTAGCTGAAGTAAAAATTTTCTAAGGGAAGCAACCAGGTAAATGATACAGATTGAGCACCCAGAAAAATTAGTAGAAAAAGGATATGCACATGACTACTGTAGAAGATGGCATCCCTGTTCTCTCATGGTCATACTGGACACCATTGTAATTTAGTATCCTTACATTTTCATTTTACTTGAACTGCTTTAGAACACATACCAAAAGAACAAATATCACACATAATACACACTGAATCTGTTATCATTTATCTCACATAATTCAGATGCAGTTGAAAATACTGTACTCTAGCATTTCATAAAGACCAAAATTTAACTTCAGGTAGAGTTGACATGACAATTCTAAGCCCCCCCAAATGAGATTTTTTGTGTGTTTTGTTTTGTTTTGCTTCTTGTGGAACATAGATTTGGATAGGGGAAAGTCAGGTTGTAGAAAAGGATCCAGGAAAAGGCAACAAATGATTTAGAAAATAATTATTGGCATTTGTTGGTCCTCTACAGTGGGTTAAAGTCAAAATTAGTATTTTTGTTCCCTGAGCTAACTGAGACTGCACTTTAAAAGTCACATTTGGTGTAATGAAGAATGAGGTCAAGTTGTGCTATGTCTGGGTGACATACAGCTCAATGGAATGTCTAGACGGTAGGGTCTTTAGGTCTCCATGGAACTTTGGAAGCTTCATTTAGCACAAATAATTTCTATGTACTTTTTGCATTAGGAACAGCTGTACTTTTGCATTTCCAAGTGATCTCTGTGCTCAAATAGCAATTTTTTCATCCTTCGGAATATGCCGTTGCCCTCTCTCCTTATGTGTTTCTTGCACTATGAACTTTTTCTGCCAACATGATGTATTTTAAAAGTAAATAATTTATGGGGAGTTGGGGAGGTGGAAGAATGGAGGGTTAACTGCTTACAAAAACCTGTGCTCTTGAGGTTTATTATCTGTGAACCTTTTAGGTGGAATTATCGCCTTATATTCAGTGAGTGACCTGAAAAGAATCAGGTGAATACTAAAGGGCTTTTTCTTCAGATTTGTAACTATAAAAGTAAATTAATTTATACATGAAAAATAAAGGAGAAAGACAAGTTTAATCAGATGCCTTACTGAACATTGAAACATATGCTAACTAGGCCAGTTCAGATTATCTTCTTAAGAAAATTGGTATTTGTCATCACTCTATGGGTTTTTAGTTTCTGAGGCCAGCATACTCCTGAAGCTGTTATTTTATCCCACTAGCTACTAAGACTACACTTCAGGGGAGCTTGTATTCTGAACCTCTAGATTTCCCATAAACTTGACCTGAATCAAAGATTATAGCATGATTCTTCTTTTAATTATGCTTTTTTTTCAAATAAAACTAATTACTAGTGAACAGAACTACTGATAAACGTTAAAGAGCACTACGGATCAAATTACATACAGCTTGGAGCAAGAGTTAATAAATGAACAGCTAAATTAAAATTAATACAATTAAAATCGGGAAGTTGCTTTTGAAAATCCACTATGTGTTAATGTAATTGCCATTTGGTCTGTCTGATTATTGTTATGTTGTCTGGTTTTAGTACAGTGCATAATTTATCATTTATTCAATTATGATGCACTGAGTTCCTACTATGTGTCATACACTGTACTAGGAATTGGGAAGCAAAGATTGTGAAGTCACGTATCATAACTTCAAAGTGCTCATAGCACCAACTCAATAAAAAAAAAAAGCTGAATGTTTAAATATTGGGGGAAACACAACAAGCTCTTCAATGAAATGTATATGCATACAGACAGAATATGTCTGTAAAGATTTCTAAGAAACTAGTAAAGTGGTTGTCCCTGGGTTGGAAAACTAAGTAACGGGGGAAAGGGCAGTGAGAGAGATTCACTTTTCACTGTATATATTTTCAGTTTGGGAATCTTGTATGAACTGCATTTAGTATACATTTAAAGTATAAAATAATTGTTTTAAAAATATTTTTTAAATGTTTGTGCTTGCCATACATAGTCTCATCTCATCAAAATGGGCCTGTCAAAGTGGCAGGTAACTTTTGAGATTTAGGTGACTGATCAAAATACAGGTGAACAGGGCATTAAGTAGATAGATATATAGGTCCAGAACTCAGGAGAACAATTTCTGGGCTAGAGATACAGAATTAGGTAATTGAAACCATGCAAGTGGATAAGATTAACCAAACTGAGATAAGCTATGGACCTACCAAAGAATCATATATGGAGAGAAATAGGAGCCAGCAAAGAAAATTGAGAATGAGTATGGTGAATATGAAAATTTACATAAATAGAATGAAAACCAGCAGAGTGTGGTAAGGGAGCAATGCGAAACAACAATGGGCAACACTCAAATGTTGTTAAGAGATCAAAAAAGAGCTAGAAATTGTTTATTTTATGTGACAGCAAGGAGGTTGGAGGATATTTACTAGAGTATCCTTAAGGAGACAGGCAGATTGGAATGTTCAGTAAGGTGTGCTGTGATATCTCACTCTGGTTTTGGTTTGCATTTTTCCCTTCCTATAATTTCTTGCTGTAGCCTCTTCTTTTTCACTTAAAGAAGACCCTGTAAACTTCTTGTAAGGTTGGTTTAGTATTGATGAACTCTTAGTTTTTGCTTGTCTGAGAAGCTCTTTATTGCTCCTTCAATTCTGAATGATAACCTTGCTGGGTAGGGGATTTTATGTTGTAGATTTTTTCCTCTTAACACATGATAAATATATCATGTCACTCTCTTCTGCCTTGCAGAATTTCTGCTGAAATATAAGCTGATAACCTTGTTGAGGTTTGCTTGTATGTAGATGCTTTGTTTTTCTCTTGCTGCCTTTAGAATTCTCTCTTTAACTGTTGCCATTTTAATTATGATATATCTTGGTGTGGGTCTTGTTGGAGTCATCTTGTTTGGAACTCTGTGCTTCCTAGACCTGAATATATGTTTCCTTCTTCAGGTTCTGAAAGTTTTCAGCCATAAGTTCATCAAATACATTTTATACCCTTTTGTCTCTCAATTCTCCTCTGGGACCCCTATAATAAAAATGTTAGTATGCTTGATGTTGTACCAGAGGTCCAATACACTATTCTCATTTTAAAAAAATTTATTTTACTTTTTGATGTTCTGATTATTTGATTTCCATTATTCTGTTTTCCAGATCACATATGTGTTCTTCCATATCACCTAATCTGCCATTAATTCCCTCTATTTTTCATTTGCTATTGTAATCGTAAGCTCTGATTTTTTATATTTTCCAGTTCTTTGTTAAAATTCTCAATGTGTTCATCTATCTTTCCCCCAGTTCAGTTAGCATTCTTATTACTATTGTTTTGAACTCTTTATCGGGTATATTATTTATCTCTGTTTCAATAGGGTTTTTTTTCAGGTTTTTTTTTCTTTTTCTTTCATTTGAAACATATTCCTCCATCTTCTCATTTTGTTTAATTTTCTCCCTCTCTCTCCCCCCACCTTTCTCTCTCTGAAATTAGGTGAAACAATTACCTAACCCACACTTGAAGGGAAAAGACTTCTAAAATTCAGTTTGTTGTAAGGTTATCTTCCTTATTTTTCAAGACTACAGGGACCCCTTGACACCAAGGAGTTATCTGCTTCTATGCTTGACTATGTGCACGATTGCCTTTGGGTGCTACTATGGAATATGGTTCTGTTCTATGCAGATTGTGGGACCTACCAAACTTTGTCCCATTCCCAATTTACAGGAATCTCTCATCTCTCTTTTCGAGTTTATATCAGTTAGATTTTGCAGTATAACAAACCAGCCCAAAATGTATTGGCTTAAAACAACAGTCATTTTATTTAGCTCCAGATTCTGTGGGTCAGCTGGGTAATTTTTCACATCTAAGATGTTTGTTTGTTTTTATCTTTGCTGAGCTCTATCACATGTCTATGATCAGCTAGTTGGTCAGCTAATTAATGTTTGATCTAAAATGACCTCACTGACAAGCTGTTGATCAGAGTACACCATATTTTTTTCAATGCCATTTCTTCATCCTCCAGAAGTTTAGTTCAGGATTCTTCACAGTAATGTTAAAACATACCTCCGTCATATGTAATTTTCTGCTTATTTGGCAGTAAGAAAGCCAGTACGTTTCAACTTTCTGCTTATGTCATGGTTGCTAGCTCACTACTGGCTCATAGAAGGCACACAGCCATCACACATTCAAGGGGTTGGGAAATAGCTGCACCATTTAACTTAGGAGGTGCAACTTTTGCATATGTTATTGCAGTTGACCACAGAGTCATCAATGGCAGTCCTTCTTTCTTCAGTGAAACTGTATAAGAAAAATCTATTTTAAACATTTAAACAGATGAGGCCAAGAAGATGGGGCTCACTCTCCCCTTGGCTCCCAATAAAGGGTAGCTCTCATAACTCCCTGGGAGGGGCAAGAAACCAGCATTTCTAATCCCCTAAAACTCCAAGCTGAAAATGCTAAATTCCTGGTGGGTGCAGCTGAGAGGTCAGGGGCTCCCTTCATTCAACCAGCCCTTACCATAGGACAGAGTACTCCATGTGTGGCAGGCTGAGAACACTGGGGCCCCAATCTCCCTTGATCCATCTCACTTGTAAGGCAGAAGTTCCTTGCCAGGAGAGGCAAGCCAAAAAGACCAGAAACTACCACTCATCCTAGTGTCCAGAGTAGTGGTTCAGAGATTTTGCTCAGGGGGAGAGGCATTCCATATGAAAAGAGAGCTCTGAAGCTCTTTCTAAAGGAGAAATTCAAACCTAAGGGCAATCTCAAATACAACCGTTTCTCCTGATTAGGAGCAACAAGCCAAAAGTAGGCCAACTAGTTCACCAGAAAGACTAGGGGAAGAGATAACCAAGAAGAGCCTATCTGGATAAGAAAAAACTTCAAAGACTGGCCTTAAAAACTACACCTGTACAAAGTTAGTTGTATTGGATCATTGAGAAATTTATGTCCTAGGACACTGTAAAATATAATAGAGAAATCAGATAGTAATTAGTGGAGCCTAATAGGTGTAGTGTAATATCAAATGAAGTAGATTGCTTAAAAGAGAGATCAGAGAAAGAGACAGAAATTCGTAATAAAATCACTATCATACCAGTGTGCCTGTGCACCCCCCTCCCAAGGAGCAAAACCAAAGGCACTACACAATGAGTAAATAGACTTCACTAAAGTAACAGTTGAATCAGGAAACATATAAACAAACAATGACAAAAACAAGCCCTAGAAATGGGGGAGAGAAATCAGTACCCAGCTTTACTGCAACGTATTACCACAAATATCTAGTTTTCAAACAAAAATATAGGAGACATCCGTAGAAACAGGACAGTGTAAGTCATACGCAGGAAAAAAAAAAAAAGAAACAGGTAATAAAAACTGCCTGTGTAGGGTGTCATATATCAGATTTAACAATCAAAAAATTCATAGTAACCTTTATAAATATGTTCAAACATCTAAAGGAAACCATGCTTAAAGAAGTAAAGGAAGGTAACTGTCTCATCAAATAGATAATATCAATAAAGAGTTAGAAATTATAAATAAAACCAAATAGTAATTCAGGAGTTGTAAAGTACAGTAACTAAAATACAAAATTCATTAGCGATGCTCAATGGTAGATTTGAACTATCATAAGAATCAGCAGAATTAAAGCTAGAATAATAGAGATTAACAATCCAAACAACAAAGGGAAAATATAATGAGAAAAAATGATCAGAGGTTCAGAGAAATGAGGGACACCTACAGTGCAACAAGCTGTGTGTAATGGGAATACCAGGAGAGGGATACAAGAAAGTAGCAGGAAAAATATTCAAAGAAGTAATTGCTGAAAACTTCCAAAATTTGCTGAAAACTTCTTTGCAGAAATTGTCAAGTTGATCCTAAAAATTATATGGAAATTCAAGGGACCAAGAAAAGCAAAAATCATATTTTAAAAAGAAAGACTAGAGTTCACACTTCCTGATTTCCAAACTAATTACACTGCAACAGTAAACAAGAGAGAATGGTACTGGTATAAGGATAGAAATATAGGTAATTGGAAAATAGTTGAGAATTGAGAAATAAATTCTTACTGTTATAGTCATGGATTTTCATCAAGGTTGCCAAAAGAATTTAATGTGGAAAGAATAGTCTTTCAACAAATGGTATTGGGGTAATTGAAAGTCCATATGCAAAAGAATGAAGTTGGGTCCCTAGCTAACATGATATGTAGAAATTAATTCAAAATGTATCAAAGACCAAAATGTAAGAGCTAACAATGTAAAACTCTTAGAAGATAACAGAGGGGTACATTTCTGTGGCCTTGGATTTGGCAATGGCTTCTGATATATGACACCAAAAACACAAATAACAAAGAAAAAAGATATATAAATTTGACTTAAAAACATTTGTGCACTAAAGGACACTATTAAGAAAGTGAAAAGACAACCCACAGAGTGAAATGAAATATTTTCAAAGCATATGTCTGATAAGGGTTTAGTATCTAGACTATATGGAGTACTTTTACATCTCAACAAAAAGGCAAATAATCCAATATTAAAACACAGGCAAAAGATCTGGATAAACTTTTCTCCAAAAAAGACATACAAATGGAGAATGAGTACATCAAAAGATGCTCAACATCATTAGTCATTAGGGAAATGTAAATGAAAACCAAAGTAAGATACCATTGCTTACCAACTAAGATGGTTATCATAAAAAGATGGACAATAATAATTGTTGGTGAGGATGTGAAGAAATTGGAATTTTATATATTGCTGAAAGGAATGTAAAATAGTGCAGCCACTGTGGAAATTATTTTGGCAGTTCCTCAAATAAAATATAGAATTATCAAATGACCCAGAAATTCTACTACTAGGTATATACCCGAGTAATAAAAATACATGTTCTCACAAAAATATGTATAGGAATATTCATAGCAGCATTATTCATAATAACCAAAAAATGGAAATCATTCAAAAGTCCATCAACTGATGAATGGATAAGCAAAATGCTTTACTTCAATACAATGGGACATTTTTTCAGCCAGATAGAGGAATGACGTACTCTTACATGCTATGGCTGAACCTACATTCTTAATTAAATAAGCCAGACATAAACGGGCACACATTATATGGTTTCACTTATGTGAAATGTCCAAAATAAGCAAACCCATAGCGACAGAAATTAGATTAGTGGTTGTAAGGGGATGGGTGGAGGCGGCAGCTGGGAGTGATGGCTAACAGGTAATGGGTTTCTTTTTGCGGAGGTGAAAATATTCTGGAATTAAATAGTGGTGATGGTTGCACAACCTTGTAAGTATACTGAAAACCACTGAATCGAACACTTTAAAATGGTAAATATTATATGATGGGAATTATATCTCAATATGAATTGCAAAAATCCAGACTCCCTCAGGTAACAATTTATTTTATATCAAGGTAGAAAAAATTATGTGATTTTAGTTTAGTTTGCTTAATAGACATTGAGCAAAGGGAGAGTAATTTATCAAGGGGGAAAGTTGTCTGAAGATCCTTTTCCAATAGACTGTTTTCTTTAAAATAGACTTTCCCTAACCATAGTTTTGTTTTTAAGGTCTATGACTCATTCATTTTTTATAATGAGCAATTATTTCCCATCTCAACAATAATATGATTACAGGGCTTTCATGAAATCTTTCTATACTTCATCATTATTATTGTTTTTAAAATGTCAGGCTTTTTAAAAGAATAGTGGTTTTTAATAACTTTACCATTTATTTGGGAATAATGAATCTAATAAGATGGGTCATTCTCTGAATATGTACACATGGTTATCTTCATAGTCATTTTCACACTCCTTTTCAAATGAAAGAATTATTCCCTGATAAGTTTAATTACTATATTTCAATATTGAGAGGATATTATCCATTTTCCATTCAGATCAGAACTGAGTTGTTCAATTTATATGCAGAAAATAACTACGTTCTGATTATTCTGGAGAATGCACCAGAGCAAATATTAGGAAGCACATCAGATTTCCAATCTCTTTCCATTTGTCTCCACTCTGAGGGAAGAACTTCCAAATATAAATAGCCTGTAGACTTATGATATCAGTCATTTAATTTTGGAACTCTATAGACTTAGTGGGTATTTCTTTGTACAATAGGAGGGACATGTGGTTTCCATCATTTTATTTTGTATTGTAACTTACAAAAGAAAAAAGTAATCTATGTCAAAATACCTGAACTTCAAAATTATCAAGGTAATGGAATACATGGAACAAATGAGGAATTTTGAGAGATTGGAGATTAAGCTCAAGATGGAATCCTGAAATACAAAAAGTTAAAACTTTAGAGTTTAGTTGAAACTTCAGTAAAATTGAAGTAAGTTCTACAGCTTATTAATCAAATTGTACCAATGTTAATTATTTGGTTTTGATAATTTTACTATTGCTATGTAAGATCTTCATCTTAGAAGATCTAAGTTGGGTGACAGAAATGTAGGACTTCTGTATGATTTTATCACTTTTCCATAAACCTAAAATTCTTTCAAAATAAAAAGGAAAACAGCAGCAGCAACAACAGGAACAACTAAAAACTCTCAAAGTTCAAAGTTTAGAATCAGAGATTGATTGACTCAAAATTACTTTAGGAATTAACTTACTATATTTAAGCTAATTCCACTCTAATAATGCAAGATGGATGATATTTTTTAAAGTATATTCACATCATATTGTTCCCCTTAACCATAACTACCGAAAAATGCATAATACTTGTGTCTACGACTGATACTAATCACAGAACTGATCAAAACAGTTAGGTCATAGTCCAATGATGTAATTCACTGTTAACAGGCACACATTCGTCTCAGAAACAAAAGAATCCCCCTTCTTCCCTTTGCCTAACTATTATGTTCTTTAATAAGCTTTGTTTCCTCCTTTGTCTCTCTGTATCTCTCTCTCTCATTAATATAATTCAGTTATTTATTCTGGAACATTTTTCAGTAATAATAGAGAACAATCACCATTTGTTTCTTTTTATGACTTAACTAACCCATCATCTATTATATCCTCTCTTCCTTTTCCTTGAACCCTTCCTCATAGTTATTACAGCTCTTCTTGTTGTTCTTGTAAGAATTGTTAAAACAAAATATATATACTAATATTACAGCTAATGGTATTGGAAACTAAGAATACAAAGTATATTTAGCAAATTCAAGCAGTTAAGTGGGAGACTGTGGGTAGTAAAAGAAATCTAAAAGATTCAGCTCAGTGTTAGGGATAAGGAAATGATAATTGAATTGGGCTTTTAGTGATTCTTTCATTTTGATATAAAATAATTTGTTAATGTCATTGAAAAATTTTAAGTGAAATATCAACAATCAAAATCATAAGTGAATCTAAATATTAATAATACACAAGAATCACATTTAGTTAATTACAAAATTGTAAGGATGGTTCATCGTTTTAATCATTAAGAAATATATGAACAAAGGTCATTACATTGACAAATTAAGTGAAGAAAGTGAAGAAAACCGTATGGTTATATTTTAAATACTGAAATGACATTTAATAGAATTCCAAAAGAATTCCATATGACTCTTAATAAAATAGGACTAGTAACTATGAAAAATACTATTTATGAAAAGCCAAAATCAAATATTATTTTAGTTGAAGAATACTGGGGCCAATTTCAATAAATTAGAAATAAGTCAATGAGATAAACTACCATGTTAACAAGACTTGTTTTAGAACTTCCCTGGTGGCGCAGTGGTTAAGAATGTGCCTGCCAATGCAGGGGACACGGGTTCAATCCCTGGTCCGGGAAGATACGACATGCTGTGGAACAACTAAGCCCATGTGCTACAACTACTGAGCCTGCACTCTAGAGTCCGTGCTCCGCAACAAGAGAAGCCACCACGATGAGATAGACCATGCACCACAAGGAAGAGTAGCCCCGGGTCACCGCAACTAGGGAAAGCCCATGCCCAGCAACCAAGACCCAATGCAGCCAAAAATAAAAATATATAAATAAATTCATTAAAAAAGACTTATTTTAGCTTTATCCAATATAAGAGACTGAAATAATTAGCACAAATATTAGAAACCAATTAGCATATTTTTCTTATTTTTGGTTGATTTAATTATTGATGTAGACAACCTAGGAAAGTCTACTTTTAAAAAACTACCAAAGCAGATAACATAATTTAGGAAGATTTCTGGGGACAGGATAAATAAAAAGCATAGTGGGTGGAAATACATGCAAATCATATATATTATAAGGTTTTAGTATCCAGAATATATAACAAATTCTACTAACTCAACAATAAAAAGTCTACAGTCCACTTCAAAAAGGACATAGGATTTGCAAACACATTTCTCCAAAGAAGGTTCATATAAATGGTAATTTAAAAAATGAACAGATGCTCAGCATCATTAGCCATCAGGGCAGTGCAAATGAAAATCACTATGTGATACAACTCCATAGCCTCTAGGGTGGCAGATAAATAAGAGAGACAATACTAAGTGTTAATGAAGATATGCACCATATATCTTGCTGGTACAGTCTATATGAAAAAGAGTTTAGCATTTCCTCAAACATTTAAACATAGTATTACGCTATGGCTCAGCAATTCTACTCCTAGGTATATATCCAAGAGAAAGGAAAACAAATATCCATACAAAGACTCATACATGAGTGTTCACAGCAGAATTGATAATAATAGCCCAAAAGTGGAAACAACTCAAATACCCATCAACTGAACAGTGGATAAATAACGTGGGGTATATCCATAAAATGTAATACTATTCATCAATAAAAAGAAATAGCATACTGATATGTGTTGCAATATGGATGGACTTTTGAAAACATTATGCTAAGTAAAAGAAGCCAGTCTCAAAGTACAACACATTATGTAATTCAGTTTACATGAAATGTCCACAATATGCAAATCCATAAAGACCTAAATTACATTAGTGGTTGTCAAAGACTGAGGAGAAAGAGGAAATGGAAATGATTGCTAATGGGTATATGCTTTCTTTTTGGGGTAATGCTTTTTTTGTAATTAGATCGTGGTTATGGTTGCATCTTTGTTAATATAGTAAAACCTCTGGATTTAATACTTTAAAGGGGTAAATTTTATGGTATGTGAATATTATCTCAATAAGTCATTTAATTACATTAAAAACAAATTTTATAGACCAACATAAAACATATCAGAACTAGTGGGAATGAATAGCATTTCCTGCACAGGGGTAGTTAATAGCATGAACACCTCAATTTATTGCAAATGAATACATAATTTTACTCATTCCAAATTTTTAGAATTGGATTAAATGATATAAAATTTTATATAGAATAGTAAAGATCATCAAATGCCTAGAATATTATATTAAAATTGATAGTGCAGTAGCAGTGATATAAGACCTTCTGTATCAAATAGTAAACTTACTCTAAAGTCGGGTGGATAAGAATGGACAAATAGATTAGTTGTAAAGCATAGGTGTCTAAATCTAATATATATTATAAATGTGACAAAGTTGGCATTTAATTCAGTTGACAAAGCATAATTTGTTTAATAAATGGTGCTGGAAAAAATGATTTCATTTGAGAAAAAAGTCTACTACTTGACATAATCAAAAAATAAATTCCATATAAAGATCTAAATGTAATGAGTAAAATAATAGAAACATTTTGCAATAACAGGAAATATTCACATTACCATGGAGTGGGGAATATCTTCTTAATATAGACAGCAAAAGAGAAGCCTTTAGAAAATGATTAGTAAATTAAATTACCTAATTGTTTGGCAAGGGATATCATAAACAAAATCAAATAAATAACAGACTATGGGTAGTCTTTCAGATAAATCAAAGGAATCCCATTTAAATATGAATTTCAGATAAACAATCATTTAAAAATTATACTCATGTCCCAAATATTTTCTAAATTTTCTGACTACGGGTTAATGTGACTAATTAGCAAAAGATACTATGCTTAATGAAGAAAAGACTAATTATTAAATAGAAATATGTATAAAGGTTACAAACAGCCAATCCAGAGAGGAAGAAAACAGAAATGTAAATATACGTATGAAAGGAGACTCAATCTCATCAGTGGTCAGAGAAATTCAAAGTAAAACAACAATGTACTTACTTTTTTTTACCCATCTGATGGTAAAATTAACAAGGATAATAATATCCAGTACTGGCAGAGATACGGGAAAAGGCATTCTCATTATTGACGCTGGGATTATGAAATGCTACAACTTTTTAAAAAAGCAATGTTGCAAAATCTATTACGATAAATATATGCATATTATTTGGCCTAATAATCACTCTTTTGAGAATCTCACCTACAGAAAGACAAAAAGCACTAATATAAATGTATGCATGTATGCATGTGTGTGTGTGTGTGTGTGTGTGTGTGTGTGTGTGTGAGAGAGAGAGAGAGAGAGAGAGAGAGAGAGAGAGAGAGAGAGAATAGAGAAAATTAGCAGATGTAAGGGTGTGAATGAAGGTATATCGAATTTTTACCATTGGTTACTCCAGGGGGAAGGAATTAGAAAGTGAGGAAGAAGAGGGTACATGCACATGGAAATAAAATTTCAAAACTACAGAAGTGTATTAAATAAAACGTTTTTAAAAATCCACCCCATTCTGACATTACCAGTCCCACTACCTAGGAGTTATTTCTTTTGCTTTTCTGGGGGTTATGTCAAAAACTCTAAATAATATGCGTATACTCCCATTCTTCAAATGAAAATTTAAAGAGTATTTAAATATAATGAATTGAGTTCAATTAATAGACTCTCTTTCTCCAGTCTTCCCAATATCTGTTAGATAGATTTTGTTTTTATAATTCTTCTGTTGATTATCTTTACAAAGCCTTACTTCTTAATTTATTGATTTTAAATTATAGCCATTGATTCCCCCACTAAGTCAGAGAAAAATTGCAATCTTCTTCTTCCCCTTTACATCCTAACTTAATATGACCTTTTCTTTTTACATTGACAAGATTTATGACATAAATCTGCACTTCAAATATAATTAAAATTTCCAAATTTATAGTTTGTTTGTTCAAATTATGTAAATATGTATATTATACTTTTCAATATTAGAATTATGTGAATATTTTTCACTGTACGGCCAAGTGGTATGACTGGATCTACAGAAAAATGATATACTCTCTTAAAGGAAGATGCTTCAAGCATCAAAGTCAAATGCATTCTTCTATCTTACACTCCGTTTAATGCTCAAAATCACGCCACATTTTAGTTTGCTTTGTTTTTGGACCATTACATCCTTACAGAGCTTGTTTTTCCTAGCATAACGGGTCAGGGATTTTTTTTCCCCTTTTTGGCTTTTGACATGTCTTATTTGCCTTATGACTAAGATCCATCAACCTTCTTAAATCATACTATTCTAAGACTTCCTTATCCATGTTTTAAAAAAATTGTACTTAAAGTGAAAATGCTGAAAACCAGAACCAAAATTTCACAGTTATGAAAATAGTGGAAAGTAAAGGTTTTATTGAGAGCTTGCCCAGAAAAAAATAAAATTTACATTTCTTTAATCTTATATTTAATAACATTTATGTTTTAATTAAAACTTTGCATTAATTTCTTAGAATAAACAATAAATGAAAGTATTAATTTTTATTGGGGTCTGGGAAAGAATTTTCCCAACTAAATTATAACATTCTACTCTATTCTTCATTTTGCATTTAAACTTCATTGCATGAAAATAAAGGTCATTTTTGCAAAAATATTTGAAGGCTTCATTCATTTTCCAAAAGGATTTCCCTAATATTTTGATATTTAAATTATCTTCTTGTGAAACACCTACCATGTCATTTTATTTATCAATTTTTTTCTTCTTTCAATTTTGAAATTGAAATTCTTTCAATTTTGAATTTTACTAGATATTCATTTACCAATGGCTCTGCCATGTGATTCTTACTGTTTGCCAATAAAACTTTCATCATCTATGTGATATCCAATATTTTTGCAATTCATTTTACATTCAATTTGAAGTTATTCTGTTGATTTTCTTTTTAATCAAATTTAAATTTCCCTTGTTTTCTGGCTATTCTTCTAAGAGTCATCTGCTCTTATTTTATGAATGTGGGAACATTTTGATTCAAGAATATTAATTACTATAATTTTTTTAAGTTATTTTCTTCCAAATTCCTGGTTTTTCCAAAGTTAGTTGTGCTTATTTTATGTTTCCAGTCTTTCTCAAATATCTGATGATGCTTGGTTTTCTATTCATACTTACAAATGAAAGACTAGGTGGATTATAATAGGTCACTACCAAGCAATTCTTCTACCATTCTTAAGGTCTTCTTCCACAAGCCTTGTTCCTGAAAGTCAGATCTAACTTCAAACAAGTAGATTTAGTGCTTATGGCAGAAAACAGGCACACAGTCACTCTTCTGTATACCAAAATGAGGATGGTTCTTCTTTGAGGTATCAACTACCATAACAAGAGCACTAACCCCTTCCTGGTAGATCATTCATTTCTTTAGAAAATAGCATCTTGGCCAGGATAGGGGTGTTGCTGACCCCCACAGCCATTCTGCAGACTCTGTCAGTTACAAAAAGGACATCCATCAATAATTTTATATATATATATATATATATATATATATATATATATAAAATAAATTATGTCAATAGCCAGGTCATGGAAGCAACCTAAATGCCCATCGACAGACAAATGGATAAAGAAGGTGTGGTAAATATAAACAATGGAATATTACTCAGCCATAAAAAGGAACGAAATTGGGTCATTTGTTGAGATGTGGTAGATCTAGAGACTGTCATACAGAGTGAAGTAAGTCAGAAAGAGAGAAACAAATATTGTATATTAACGCATGTATGTGGAACCTAGAAAAATGGTACAGATGAACCGGTTTGCAGGACAGAAGTTGAGACACAGATAGAGAGAACAAACGTATGGACACCAAGGGGGGAAAACCACGGTGGGGTAGGGGTGGTGGTGTGCTGAATTGGGCAATTGGGATTGACATGTATACACTGATGTGTATATAATTGATGACTAATAAGAACCTGCAGTATAAACAAACAAACAAACAAAAACAACTAATATTAAACTTTCTTAGGGTTATTTGTATGGAAATATGTTAATATAAATGTTTCAGACATTACATGAAATTTCTAAAAATCTTATATGTTCTGGTATAATGTTATATGTCATAATTCTAGTTATTACTTTAAAATTTATATCTCAGAAATAACAAAATTTCCTTGTCAGTTGCATTATTATGAACTTTCATCAAATCTTTAACCATGGTCATTTTTAAGTCTTTTGTCATTTACAGACAGTTCTGGGTGTACTCTGATGCTTTTGCAAAAATGTTCCTATAAAAGGGTTTCATCTTCAAGGAATTCATGGAAAAGCCTCTGACAAGCACAGGTTTCTGGTAACTGACTATACTGCTGAACTGAATGAATAAGCATTTTCAGAACTCTAATGGAAAACTGATGAATTCATAAAAGTGCTAACAAAAGATCAAGATGCAAAAAAAAAATAATTACATGGGACTGAGTGAACTGATGAGGATGATTATAATTTTTGTGACTTTCTGTTTGAATAAAAAAAGAAAAAATCCCACAAGGACTCAGAGGCAAAAAATATACAAATCAATTTTCACTGCAAAGTAAAGGAGCTGTTACAGTGGAGGATTACTGGACTGAATGTCAATATTATGACATAGTATGAGTGTGTTTCGTGTTTGGTAATTGCAATCATTGTTGCTTTTGTTGTGGTCATACATTTACAATGCTTGGTGTCAGTTTATCTCTTGTAAAAATAAAATACAGTGTGTGTGTGAAAAAAAACCAAAAAAATTTATATAAATATAAATTTTTATTTGCATCAGTTTATATAAATAAATAAATACTATATATTTAATATATCAAAATATATAATATATACTTCTTAATCACATACACAGACTACTGTGTTTATAAATCTGTTTATAAAATATTGATAAGCACCATATATTTCTTATTTTTTGATAGAAAACAAGTAGAAATGGAAACTTCATTATTTTTTCTGTGTACCACACGGAATCATCTTGCACACTCCCTAGGATGAGCACACACAACCTTGGAGACCACTGCTATAGATCATCAATCCTGTTGCTGTATAATTCTATTCCTATTCCACCTCTCTGGTGAAAGCAACTCTAACCTCTGCTGCAGAATTCTGTGCAGGCCCTAAGCTCTGGCTCTCACCTTTGTAGATTGTCCATTGGTATGGTCTCACCTTTCTTCCATCTTCTAGAATATATATCATAGCTCTGATCTTTTAATGAGTTTCCTATTTTCAGTGAATTTACAGATGTACTATCTTTAATACTTCACTACTATTATTCAGAAGATTTTCCAAAAGAGAGGATATAAATGTGTGCTGTCTATCATCTTGAACCAGATACCCTATCAAAGATTTTCATTCTTACTTTTCAGATCATAGGACTCTATCTGTGTTACACGACAGACATCCAGTAAACTATCCAAAGGGAAAATCATTTTTATATCAATTAATATTGGTAATAGACTCAAGCACACTAGTATTACAACTCTGAATACAACTAACAAGCCAAGTCCCTAAGTTGTGATTCACTTGAATGTTCAACAGATTATAAATGCTCAATTCAAGTAGTCTTAAGACAAATGCAGGGTAGTAGGGAATTCTGTTGGACATAAACAGCTTTATTATCCAGCATTTCAAGTTTAAGATATAATATTAATGATTTAGAACCATGTTAGTCTCCTCTTTCAGTTGCAGTCCCATAATGACAAGCTTCCTTTTTAATGTTCAGGGCCTGCTGTGCCAGTAGTACTTTTAACAAAATACATTTGCTTTAGACTTTCTGACATGGCTTCACACTGAGATAAACACAATTAACAAGATCTATTTAAATTCTGGCTCTTTGGTAATTGTTTATTAATGGGATTTTAAGGTTCCTTTTTTTGGTATTTCAAAATCTTTTCAATCAAGGTTTTTATTTGCTGTGTGTTTTCATTTTTAACACCTGGATATTATCTACTGGTTCCATTTCTCAATGGCAAAACGAGAATCTCTACCCTCATAAAATGACCAGAGGATCATCGGCACAATGGCTTTGAAGAGCAATGGATTCATAAATAAATTTAAGAATCAAATAAATAATTTATTTTTGCTCTTGCTTAGTAAGAAGGAGCACTATATACCTTTTTGCCTGATTTTAAGCCATGCCATCAGTTATCATCAATGAACTCACAGTATGTAGCACACCGTATAACCTACCATAGAAGCAACATGGGAGAGTGGAACAATCACTGGTTTTAAGGACAGTTAAATCTCAGCTCCACCACTTTTAAGCTGTGTAACTTTGGGCAAGGCTTAACCTCTGAGTCTGAGTTTTCTCATATGTAAAATGGGGGTTATAACTCTCCCAGAATTGCTCTGGTGGTTAAATGGGATAACATATATAAAGTGATATAAAGTGATACAATTCATGGCACACGGTAGACGCTCAATGTATTTAAATTAATTCTCTTCTTTATCCTTTAACTGGTGTACTTGTTTATCTAGACAAAAAAAAAAACTTTAAGCCATGCCACCATGTAGAGTTTCTAGGAACTCAGGCCAATGCTATACCTATCAGTTAAAATTTTACAGTTTTGAAAGTTTGGTTTCCTAGATGTCACCTGGAAAAAAAAAAAAAAACGTCTATAATATATCTTCTTGGGATCCAGAGGGAAAAGAAATAAATGATAATAAAATAGCATCAGGAAAACACAAACTTACAGCAGGCATAAATTATACTGGTTGCATTCTGAGGAAACCCAGAGAATAAGGATGTCAAATATTCAGAAGAGCCAACCAGAAAGAGACATTTTAAAATAGATATTTAAAAAATATTTAGCCCCATCTCAAACATATTGAAACGGCATACTAGAGAATCAGAACCAGATGTATATTTTTAAAGATCTCCAGATTATTTTAATGACTAGCTCAGTTAAAAGCCACTGACATAAATAATGAAGTTGTCAGAATCTCTATGCTGTAGCTTTCTATCAAATCAGATTGTCAGACTTCTGCAAATTTAACTAATATTATTATAGTTCCCCATAGAAATGCCTCAGTAAATATAGTTTCATGTTTTCTCTTTACTCTTATCTGTACTCACTATTGAAAGATATATAAAGACTCTCCTTATGCTTTTATTTTGTAAAATTATCCAAGACAGTATTTTGTTGCCTAATACTTCTTACATGAAGGATCACACCAATACTTTATTTCAAAGATGAGGCCTTCGACAGAGAGTTTGTCTTATCTGAAAATCTGTGTTGCTTCTTTTTATTTGAGAATGGGAGCTAGTCCATTATTTCTCCTTTCTTTACTTTGATTGCCAGGAAGCTAAGTATCTCTCCCACCTCCACACCAGCCTCCATCTATTATTTGCTGTTGCCTATTTTTGCTGGCTGCAATGATTATAATGCATCTGTAGCTCTTGTTAAAAGGCAGCTGAAATCTTTTCTTGGGGGACGAGATATGGCAGAAATGTAATTGTTTGGCACTCCTAGGCATCATAGACCTCACTAGCTGAATTTTGCTACATAAAATCATGCCGTGGTATTGACTTTTTTTTTTTTTTTTTTTTTTTTTTTTTTTTTTTTTGCGGTATGCGGGCCTCCCACCGCTGTGGCCTCTCCCGCCGCGGAGCACAGGCTCCGGACGCGCAGGCCCAGCGGCCATGGCCCACGGGCTCAGCCGCTCCGCGGCATGCGGGACCCTCCCGGACCGGGGCACGAACCCGCGTCCCCCGCACCGGCAGGCGGACTCCCAACCACTGCGCCACCAGGGAAGCCCGGTATTGACTTTTTAATGGTTCACTCATTTTTCCATACAGGCTGCTTATAAACAGATGCCCTAATGGAAATTTTTGTAATTTAGAATTTCTGATACCAGAATCTTGTAGAACAGCACTAACATGTTTAACTGAGCCCATATTCCTTTGCTCTAAAAGGTTCCTTATTAGCAATGTCATTTACAAAAAAAGACAGAGCTTTAAGACTTACTTAAAGGAATTGCCTTTAGCATATTATGGTGCTAGCAAGTATGCAACCAAGAAAACTTGGGGAAATGGTGTTATTTAAGAAGAAATATGGACATGTTGACTATTTTTGCATATAGAATCACCAGAAATCATTTAACCTTGCACTATATTCAAGATTCCTTGACTACCTTGAAAAGGGTAAACCTGATTTCATTTGACAGCTTAGGTCATGCTTACTTATTACACCACACTTCAAGAATGCCAACACTACTCTACTACTGTGCTGATGCCTCTCCCTCTCTTCTCTCCTCTCCCTCCCTCCCTTCTCTTCTTTCTTCCCCTCACTCCTTCTCTTCTATCCTTCCCCAACCACCATTTCTCTCACTCTCTCACTTCCTTTTCTTTTCCTTTGTACTCCACAATGACACTTATGACCTTTAATTAGGCTTAACAGAAACTTAAGGATAAAGAGATCCCTAACTCTAATTGCAAAAGAAGAATTGCAAATTGAAAGTAAGTTTTCTCAGAGTCCTCAAATTTCCCAGAAGCAATTCTGGATCCCTCTTGGATGTTGGGCTTTTGCTGTTTCTCTTCATTGTTACAGTCAAATAATTATACCAGAGACAGTTTGCCAAGTTCATAATAAGCACAAAAGAAAATAAATTCATTATGTTCAGGGTAATCAGTTTTACCACTAAGTCTACTATAGGGCAGTTTGTTTTCAGTGTTCATTTTCTTAGATCAGTCAGGTAGACGGTTGTTTTTTAGGACATTTCTGTTCATTTATGTTCCTTTGAATTGTAAATCTATCACCACATTTAAAAAAAAATTCAGCCTGGAGCTCACAATTCTATCATTAGAAACATATTCAGATCACTAATTCAAAAAAGTATATATATAACTACATATTCTAGGCATTTTAAACACATGCAAAAAACTATGCACAATAAATTACCTTAATTCATCAGAGCTTAGGTAAAACAAAATCCTATTTTATATGACTGCAGTATGTCCTCATAATTTCTGTGCAAGATAAAATATGACTGCTGACATAACATCATAAAATTATACGGTGTGCTTCACTTTATGTAAAGGGTGTATTACTGCCTGTATGGGTGTGGCTAGGCATGTGAATTCCCACCCTCTGAAACAATCATCGGTAGTAAGTGGTTGAATACTTTCTTAGGCTGTGTCTGCAAAATGCTAAAACATCTGGCCAATTCAGTGGGGAAAATTCAAACTGGTAATTTGGCATCGTATAGCCTAAACAGTGGGACTGAGTGAACTTTTCATTTTGCTATGGGTTGTTTAGACTTTGTGTAGACAGACTTAGAAATAATACAAGACATATTTAAGTTCGTTTTTTAATTGGGTGATGTGAAGCAGATCATTTTAACTGAACCAACCAGTAATTTTAATAGAATGTTAAAGGAAATTATATAATGTAAGTATCAATGAATACATGGTGATTGTTGTACTAATTTTTGTTTGTTGTTCTATTTTATTTTTATTTTTTAATGTGGATGACGATATAGGCATCACTATAAAATGTGACTTGTTTCTCCAAGAAAAGGGGTGTGGAGAAGGATTTCAACCAAGCTGTTTACACTTTCTGAGGAAGGTTAAAAAGCAGAAAATTGTTTTTTTAGGTATCTGGAGATCTCTCTTTGTGAAAAACCAACAGCTGGATGGAATCTATCACCTGGCCCTCTTTATCATCGTATATAAACACTCACAGTTCAGAGAACACAATCACCAGAAGTCTCAGTCTTAAAAAATAAAATTCTTCTATGCCTCAAAGTTCAGATATTTCTTACCTTGTGACAATAATGATCTTTTTATTTGATATGTAATCATAATTTTGCTATAATTTTATAAATATTGGGCATTTTCTTATTGCTTTTTCAGATAGCAATGTTTGTCTTATTACTATAGGAAGATTAGTCTATTATTCATTAAAAGGAGGGGAAATGGGAAGAATATATAACACAAAGAACCTTTTTCACATAGTAGGTATATGGTAGATTTTTATATGTATTAATTATGCAGAATTTTGTCCAAGCAATGTGGCCTATTAACCAAATAACTTAGGAAAATTCTACTGTAAATCATATTTCACCAACATACTGCTGTCTCAAGCCAAGTGACAAATTTTATACTCAAGAAAAATTCAAAGGAAAAAAATATGTTGGCATATTAATGATGTTTTATTTGTCTTTGTTTTAAGAGTTTGCTCCCTAGAAGAAAACAGTTAGGTCAGAGCATTTAACTCCATCAAAAACCTAAACATATATAACCTGTCAAACCAATGATATTTTCTATAATAAAAATATAATTTGAACCATTCAGCAAAGTCTCAGTTGACTCCATGCTTGATAAAGACAAAGAAACTATCTCTAATGATTAGTCTGTTACTAATGGAGTCATTATTAGAATGGAAGTACCAATAATAGTTAATTTCAGAAATGAGATAGAGTGTGTCAAATAAATTTTATACTTTCTTATTTTATTCATTAGTATAGATTTTGCCTTTTTCATTGATGTTAAATGATAGCTTGCTGTCTTTTCTTATTATCTGTTTTAGGTGTATAAGCCAGAGTCCCTAGCTGGTTCGTAAACTCCCTGAGGGCAGCAACCATATCAATGCATCTTTTGTTTCTTCTAGCTCTGTAGTAGGCATTCTACACCTACAGAAATTTTTAAAAATTTAATAAATATTGCTGAATTGAAAGACAGTGAAATATTTATGAAATATTCTACAAACTGCCCTTTGAAAGAGCAGTCTAGCAAACATATAAGATCAAAAACACTAGATTTCGCTTTGTCAATAATAAAGTTGATTATTTTTTGTGATACATAGGCATCAGGTAAGACTGAGATAATACAAAATATCTATTTAAAAATTAATTTCCAATCTCTTCCTACAGCTGCTTTTTGAGATCTGGTGGTGAATAATAAAACAATCTGATTTGTTTCAACTTATTTTCCTTGCCTTTCTTGTTCATTATCTGTTAGATATGCTAATGAACAGTAAGCCAAAGAGTGAACAGTAGTAGGAAAAGAAAATAGAAGGCATGAATAAATTACCAAAAAATGGGGAAGATAGATACCTGAGAATTATTATTACCATTTGAATGGGTATTATGCAGTGATGAATTTCATATTCTATGAGTTTGGCCCTGTCTGTCCATCAGTTCTCTGAAATAAAAATGCTTAGGGAAAGATCTGACCAACTTTCATCAAATAAAGAATCCGTGTAGGGTTGTAAATGGAAATAATAGTTGCTTTATAATCAACAATAGTAATGCTGTGTTTAAGACTTCTCTTTCATTCAAAATACTGCAAACATACAAAGGGATGAACATCTTAGAATCAGAAAACTGTAGGAGATATATAGAAGTCATTTAATACATTTCCCTTCAGGTTAGTGCAACACCAAAACAAAAACGAATGAATTATCTTTCTTAAGCACTATAGGCATTACAATTAGAGATATACTGGAGTTTCACTATACGCTGAAATTGAAACTGTGATTAAACATCTTCCAACAAACAAAAGTGCAGGACCAGACGGCTTTACAGGTGAATCCTATCAAACACATAGGGAACAGCTAACACCCATCCTTCTCCAACTCTTCCAAAAAAAGGCAGAGGAAGGAACACTCCCAAACTCATTCTATGAAGCCACCATCACCCTGATACCAAAACCAGACAAAGATACTACAAAAAAAGAAAATTATAGACCAATATCACTGATGAATATAGATGCAAAATCCTCAACAAAATACTAGCAAACAGAATCCAACAACACATTAAAAGGATCATACACCATGATCAAGTGGGATATATCCCAGGGATGCAAGGATTCTTCAATATATGCAAATCAATCAATGTAATACACCATATTAACAAATTGAAGAGTAAAAACCATATGATCATCTCAATAGATGTAGAAAAAGCTTTTGACAAAATTCAACACCGATTTATGATAAAAACTCTCCAGAAAGTGGGCATAGAGGGAACTTACCTCAACATAATAAAGGCCATATACGACAAACCCACAGCAAACATCATTCTCAATGGTGAAAAACTGAAAGCATTTCCTCTAAGATCAGGAATCAGGAACAAGATAAGGATGCCCATGATTGCCACTATTATTCAACATAGTTTTGGAAGTCCTAGACACAGCAGTCAGGGGAGAAAAAAAAAAATAAAAGGAATACAGATTGGACAAAAAGAAGAAAAACTGTCACTGCTTGCAGATGACATGATACTATACATAGATAATCCTAAAAATGCCACCAGAAAACTACTAGAGCTCATCAATGAATTTGGTTAAGTTGCAGGATACAAAATTAATGCACAGAAATCTCTGGCATTCCTATATACTAACAACAAAAGATCAGAAAGAGAAATTAAGGAAACAGTCCCATTCACCATTGAAACAAAAAGAATAAAATACCTAGGAATAAACCTACCTAAGGAGATAAAACACCGGTATGCAGAAAACTATAAGACACTGATGAAAGACATCAAAAATGACACAAACAGATGGAGAGATATACCATGTTCTTGGATGGGAAGAATCAATATTGTGAAAATGACTCTACTACCCAAAGCAATCTACAGATTCAATGCAATCTGTATCAAACTAGCAATGGCATTTTTTACAGAAATAGAACAAAAAAATCTTAAAATTTGTATGGAGACACAAAAGACCCCAAATAGCCAAAGCAATCTTGAGGAACAAAAAACAGAGCTGGAGGAATCAGACTCCCTGACTTCAGGCTACACTACAAAGCTACAGTAATCAAGACAGTATGGTACTGACAGAAAAACAGAAACATAGATCAATGGAACAGGACAGAAAGCCCAGAGATAAACCCACACACCTATGGTCAACTAATCTATGACAAGGGAGGAAAGAGTATACAATGGAGAAAAGACAGCCTCTTCAATAAGTGGTGCTGGGAAAACTGGACAGCTACATGTAAAAGAATGAAATTAGAACACTCCCTAACACCACACACAAAAATAAACTCAAAATGGATTAAAGACCTAAATGTAAGACCAGACACTATCAAACTCTTAGAGGAAAACATAGGAAGAACACCTTTTGACATAAATCACAGCAAGATCTTTTTTGACCCACCTCCTAGAGTAATGGAAATAAAAACAAAAATAAACAAATGGGACTGAATGAATCTTAAAAGCTTTTGCACAGCAAAGGAAAGTATAAACAAGACGAAAAGACAGGCCTCAGAATGGGAGAAAATATTTGCAAATGAATCAACAGACAAAGGATTAAACTCCAAAATATATAAACAGCTCATTCAGCTCAATATTAAAAAAAAAAACAACCCAATCCAAAAATGGGCAGAAGACCTAAATAGACATTTCTCCAAATAAGACATACAGATGGCCAAGAGGCACATGAAAAGATGCCCAACATCACCAATTATTAGAGAAATGCAAATCAAAACTACAATGAGGTATCACCTCACACCAGTTAGAATGGGCATCATCAGAAAATCTACAAACAAATGCTGGAGACGGTGTGGATAAAAGAGATCCCTCTTGCACTACTGGTGGGAATGTAAGTTGATACAGCCACTATGGAGAATAGTATGGAGGTTCCTTAAAAACCTATAAATAGAATTACCATATGACCCAGCAATCCCACTCCTGGGCATATACCCTGAGAAAACCATAATTTAAAAAGACACATGCATCCCAATGTTCATTGCAGCACTATTTACAATAGCCAGGACACGGAAGCAACCTAAATGCCCATCAACAGATGAATGGATAAAGAAGATGTGGTACATATATACAATGTAATATTACTCAGCCATTAGAAAGGAATGAAATTGGGTCATTTGTAGAGATGTGGTTGGACCTAGAGACTGTCATACAGAGTGAAGTAAGTCAGAATGAGAAAAAAATTGTATAGTAATGTAAATATGTGGAATCTAGAAAAATGGTACAGATGAACCAGTTTGCAAGGCAGAAATAGAGACACAGATGGAGAGAACAAACGTATGGACACCAAGGGGGGAAAGCTGTGGGGGTGTTGTTGTTGTTGGTGGTGAGATGACTTGGGAATTGGGATTGACATATATACACTAATATGTATAAAATAGATAACTAATAAGAACCTACTGTATAAAAAAATAAATAAAATAAATTTAAAAAAACAAGCACATCAAGAAAAAAAATTAATTCAAATAACATTTAAATTAATACTCTGGCTCTACACTGGCAGGGATATAGTCTAAACACACTAAAATATATATAGAAAATTTGAACTTTATTCATGTTTGTTTTCAGAACTCACATTGGTTTATTTATTTATTTATTTATTTATTTAACATCTTTATTGGTATATAATTGCTTTACAATGTTGTGTTAGTTTCTGCTTTATAACAAAGTGAACCAGCTACACATATACATATATCCCCATATCTCTCCCTCTTGCATCTCCCTCCCACCTTCCCTATCCCACCCCTCATACTGGTTTATTATTCTGCAACTGTGTATATTCTAGGATAGAGAAAATATTGATGTTACTGGGAGGAAGGATTCTCACTGTGGAATAAAGGAAATACAAATATTGAAGGGGGTACTTCTTAGCTTTGTTCCCTTAAAAAGCCTAAGAAAAATGACACCCCAGTAGCAATGAGTAATGTTCTAACAAGGTTTTCGTGCTTAAGTTACATTCCCCCACTGAAAGGAGCCAGGATTTCTTAAAGAAATGGCTGGATCCATATTTGAGGCTGAGAAAGTACATAAATTTTGAAGGTAGAATCCAACAGATTTGCTGAAAGTTTGGTTTTGGGGAGGGAAAAAAAAAGTGTCAATAGTGACTTCCAGTTTTGCAGTCTGATCAATTGAATAAGTGAACTCAGTCATTTACTGAGTTCAGGAACACTGCAAGAGGAGCATATTTAGTTGGAGAAAGCAAATATTTAGCTTGGCCATGTGAAATATTCTATGTCCGTTATACCTTCAAGTACACATGTTGTGTGAACAATAAAACATATGAGTTCAGGGAAGAAATATGGGTGAAGATATAAACTTAGAAATCATCCACATATGTATGGTGTTTAAATCCTTGGGACAGGATTAAGTCATGTAAGGAATGAGCTTAGATAGAGAAGAGAATAAGAAGACAGAGGTTTGAACTGCAGGATATCCCAATATCAAAGGTAAGGAAGAGGGTGAGTCAGAGGAGTAACCAATAAAGTAAGTGGAAATGCAGAAAACAGTATTTTCTCAGAAGCCAAGAGAAGAAAGTCTTTCAAGAAAACTAATTTCTTCCTTCCCTCCCCTTCCATCAACTCCATTTTCTTTTTCTTCTCCTTTTTTTGGGTCTAAGATATACTTTCTATGTTTCTTAAGTCTTCTCTTTAAAAAGATAATTTTCATCATCTTTTTGCAATGCATTCCAGGAGAATCCTCTGGTCCGGTCTTCGATATCAGTAGTCATGTATGCCAGTTCTGCCATTTCAGCCCTCTTAATGATTTTTAATATATCAGCTATCATGTTTTTAATTTCCCATATTTATGTAGAATTTTCTGCTTGCTTCTTTATCATAGAATCCCATTTTAGAGCTCAATACTCTCCTGACTTTACAGACACAGTCAGTGGTTCTAAAAGTTCTCATCTGTTTTATTTATTTGATAACTTGGTTTGCTTAGGGATTGGTTTCTCTGATCAATATATGCCTTCTTCTATTTCTGCTGTTTTCCTTCAAAAGTGTGCTGAATCGTGATTTTCTGCTCATTTTCACAAATGAGGGTCTTATTTGACCCCAGTTAGTAACTAGAGTGGGTTTTCCTAGCACTTGTGATATTAACTCTTTCTCTAGTTGTGAATTGGGGCGAGACTTGCTGGAGCTGTGACTCAAATGAGTGACTGAGGTATACTTTTGCGCCTCCCTTTAGTATGCCCAGGACCTTGCCTTGAAGCTATGGAGCTTGTGTGCCATTTGTGGCATATTCTGTAGGTAAGGACCCCCCCCCCCAACCTCTAGCACTTTAAAAACTAATTAGCCCCTTGATCATCCCTATAAACTATCTATGCCCTCATAGCTAATCATTTCTGTCTCTAATATGGGGGTTAGTATAGATTCTCCTGTGAAAACTCATTTTCCATCAGTCTCTGTTTCAAGTGTATTGTATTATAGTTCCTTGGCCCTGTTTTCACTGTCAACCTGATGTCATCTAATTCATAATATGCAGGCATTTATCAGGGCTTCTGGTTCATTAATGCCACCTATCCAGTTTTCCAGTGTTGTTATTCATTTAATCTTATTTTATACTTTTGCTGTCATTTTGATAGGATGTGGAGATATAAACTGTTTAGAAATCGTTTCAATAATAATAATAGCTAACGTTTACTGAGTGCCAATCTCCTCTTATTCTTGGGAGCCAAGCTCACCAAATCTTCTACAACTGAACACTGTAATAACAATAGTTAATTCTTATATAGTATTTACTGTCTTCCAGGCATTCTTATAAGTATGTGGCATGTATTAACTCATTTGATCTTGACACAATCCTATAAATTAGTTACTACTATTTTCCACATTTTACAAATGAACTTGTAACTCAATATATGGATTTTATTCATTTATGAGTTATATGTATGTAGTAAGTATACTAATTATTAAGTACATCATAAAGCTCCATGAAAATAAGATTTTCTAAAAAGATTAAAATTAAATATAAATTCCAATATTTTCTTCCTACATTCCAACTGATCATATTCACCAGGCCCTGAAATGCCTGCAAACCACTGTAGAGATCCAAGGGTGTGTGTGTGTGTGTGTGTGTGTGTGTGTGTGTGTGTGTGTGTGTGTGTGTGTGTGTTCCCATCTCCCCCTTCTCCTCCTCATCCCCAGCAGCTCACAGCTCCTCCACCCAGCCCCCAACCTGGCCAAAGCATTTCCTCCAAATTTCCCATTCTCTTCCCTCCAACCTTTCTTCTGGAATTCTATTTCATCCTACCCTGTTGATGATATACATCACCCACTCCAATGCTACAAACTCAGCCGCTACATTCTTTCAAGCCAGTGTGCAGCCTCACCTCCTCAGAGCCCAGGGCTTGGCCACACACCTCCAAGCCTCAGAGATGAGTCTCCCTCCCCAGTTCCTGAAACCGCTGAGGCTGGCTGGTGTCCAGGCCTGGCCTGGGCCCTCCTTCTGGGCTGTTCCAGGCCGCATCCCCGCTGGGGAAAGGGGGAAGGTGCCTCTGCGTTCACTTGAGGCCCTGACTGGGGCCTTGTTGGCATTATTCAGCTTTGGAGACTTGAGGAAGAAGCTGTACAGCATGCTCTGTTGGGACATAGCAACAATGTAGGCCGACCACCCCGCCCAACTGAGTCACTAGAGAGAGTCCTAGCATCTCAATTCTATTTCTGCAGGTCTCCCAGTTTGTTCCCAGATAGTGGGCCTAGAAAGGCAAAACAACTGATAATTGTGCCTCTCAGGCCTTTCAGACTAAGTTATATACTGGAATGGCTCTTCACAGGATTTGTTTCCATTTGGCCTACCTTGACAATCGCCAAAAATGTATGCGTTTTTTAAAAATATGGAGTATCCAGGTTAGCTTTCCAAGACAACTATTTTGAATGGGCTAACAGTCACTTGTGTGTTTGAATTCCGGAGTGTTCTTTAAGAAAACCATACTCATTACTTTACTCACTCTACCTCCAGGTCCATAGGCCCTATATATTCTCAAAGGAATCAATGGTTGGTTGGGTATATTAATTAGGCAAGAACTAATGGCATAGTGGCTACCAACAGCATTTCATTCATTGGTTACATCAAAAGAATAAGTGTCAGACACCTACCCTCAGAAGACAAGCACAGTGCCAGAATGACTGCCAAGATGAACAAATATTTCATGGATGTCACTAGCTTACTGACTGGCTGCCTGCCTGCTTTTTCCTGGATTCCTTTTTCACCTAGGAAATTTTTAAAAATGCATCAGCCAGAGTTAAACAGACTCAGATTGTAACTACTCAAATGTGTGGAACTACTGAATATGTTTAATGCTGTCACAGGTTTACAGCTATGTACAGAGCATCCTTTGTGCCCTTGTCCCCTAAAATCAGAACTGTGTGAATATAATTTTTATTTTTATTATAGAAGTAGAAAATAAATAAGTATATCTAACTCTGGGGAAAAAATAATAAATATTTTAAAAATTATTATGGTGTATATATATATACCAATATGAATATGTCAGTGGCACAAACATAGGATATATAATGAAGGAAACAGTATACAGAAAAGAAGGTGAAGATTAAAAACCAAATCAAACCAAACAAATCAATAATTCCCTGTGCTAACTGGCAATCAGCTCTTAAATTCTACTCTTCTTGAATCCTTGAGCCAAAAATAACTCCCAGAGCAGGAAACTAAAGATTTTACTTTTTCCCCTTTATTTTCTGAAGTTGTAATTTTCTTTTTCTGGGCAAGAACTGCTACTAAGAATCACTGACCAAAAACACTAAAGGGAAGCCATCACAATCCTTCTATCCACTAAGCTGCTCTTCCCTAGAATTCCCAATGGTTCTTCATTGGTTTATTAGTTTCCCAGGGCTGCCATAACAAAGTACCATGAACTGGGTGACTTATAAAAAGACAAATTTATTGCCTCACAGTCTTGGAGGCTAGATATCTGAAATCAAGCTGTTGGTAGGGCCATGCTCCTTCTGAAACCTGTAGGTAAAGGATCTTCCCTTTCTTCTTATAGCTTCTGTAAACCCCAGAAGCATCTTAGCTTTGGAAGCTTAATCCCAATCTCTGCCTCCATGTTCACAAGATGACTTCTTCACATGGTTTTTCATCTATGTGTGTCTGATTTCTCCTTTTTATAAGGACACCAGTCACACTGGACTAGGGCCCACCCTAATGACCATGCTTTAACTTGATTACCTCTGCAAAGACCCTACCTCCAAATAAGGTTACATTCTGAGGTATGGGTGGGTTAGGGCTTCAATACAGGCAAACTTCATTTTATTGAGCTTTGCAGATATTGTGTTTTTTACAAACTGAAGGTTTATGGAAACTCTGCATCAAGCAAGCCTATTAACACCAGTTTTCTAACAGCATTTGCTCACTTGTGTCTGTGTGTCACATTTTGGTAATTCTTGCAATATTTCAAACTTTTTCATTTATTATTATATTTTTCATGGTGATCAGTGATCTTTGATGTTCTTACTACAACTTGCTGAAGACTCAGATGATGGTTAGCATTTTTTAGCAGCAAAGTATTTTTTTATTAAGGTATGTACATTTTTTTTTAGACACAATGCTATTGCACAGTTAATAGACCACAGTATAGTGTAAATATAACTTCTTTTTTTTTTTGGCTGTGCTGCGGGACTTGCGGGATCTTAGTTCCCTGACCAAGGACTGAAGCGCACCCTCAGCAATGAAGTCGCAGAGTCCTAACCATGGGACCACCAGGGAATTTCCTAAAAATAACTTTTATATGCACTGGGATACCAAAAAATTCATTTGACTCACTTTATCGTGAAATTCGATTTATTGCAGTGGTCTTCAAACCCACAATATCTCCAAGGTATGCCTGTATATCTTTTTTGAGAGGAGACACAATTCAGCCCATAACAAGTGGTACCACCAGGTTCCCTTCACCATCCTCACCACCCTTGTCAAATGTCCCTTCTAGAGCATGGTGTGCATGATTGAGTACTCCACTACAGAGCGTTGCAAGCCATCCACTGGACTGATGCCCAACCCCCTGCAGTCTGGACACTATATATGTATTTTAGTCTGGACACTACATATTTATCAGTACAGGCAAGGATGGTACGGACTTATCTTTACCAGTTTGTGGTTTTGAATCCCAGGTCTTTTGCATAGAGACTGCTGTCAAGCCAGGCCTCCTCAATCAAAATATATGATGTTGATTTTTTTTCATTGTTTTCATTTTTTTTACATTTTTCCCTGTGAAATTGACTTTTATTACTATTTTCTGTCTTTAATTTTTAGTCCATTGCTCTAGCCCCTGAAGTTACATGCAACTATTGTGTGTATAGAAGTATCTCCTTTCATCACCTAACCAAAGGATCTTGAGAGCTTTGTGAATCTTCAGTCTATCATCTAACAAACATCTAGTTACCAATCCAGGTTTGTGTTACTTGCAGATTAGATAACCTGGATTATGGATATAAGTGTTGACCAAGATAAGACCAAATTCAGAAGCTGGCAACATGTGAGAAGACCTCCACATAAACTGACATTGATCCATTGATCAGCACATATGAAGAGCAGTACAAATTTACCTTATTCTACTATCACACATTCATCACTGTACCCATTCCACAAACAACTATAAAGCATCCACATGTTCCAGTCACTATGTTAGCTATTCAGAAGCACCTTATTGTGAAGGGAGACAAAAACAGCATGGTAAGTGTGAACAAACCAGACAAATGTAGGAAAATACAAGCAAGACAACAGATTTTAAGAGGTGGAATGAGAGTAAAGAGAAACAAAAGCTAAGACTGGGGAGATGATCAAAGTCATCTTTTAGTATTATGGACAGCAATCTTCTCAAAAAATAATCTATATTGCTTGCCTCATTCTTTTCACCAAATTATCACTTCTGCATTGCTTACAACCAGTCTCTTGCCCCTTAGAACTCTGATAGATATGTCTTATAGAAGATCTTGAAGTATCTCTTCTCTATCTTTGAGATATTTACAGCTAAACATATCCTCCATTATTAAACTCCCTCCTTCCTTAACCTCTTAAATCCTTGGTTCTCTTCCCACTTCTGTGACCACATCTTGCATGTTTGCTTTACTGCCTGATCTTTCTCCTTAACATGGACATTAACATGTTCTATCCTTAATTTTCTCTAAAGCTTGTAATATTATAAAATAAAACATGGCAGGAAATCTATAGATCATCTTATTTAATCTCCCCATGAAGAGGAAATAACTTCCGCAGCCAATTTTTCCATTTTTCCAAATAGAAAATGTTAGACAGAACTAACTAAAGCTGGCAATTAATCAGGAACAAATCTTGAAATTATTTTGAATTATTTAATCTCCCTTATCTCCTATATCTAGCCATCATTGTTCCTTTACTTTATCATTTTTTTTTTTTGAGCAGATAAAAGTTTATTGCAGGGCCAAGCAAGGAGATGGGTGGCTCATGCCCAAAAAACCAGGAACTCCCCAAAGGGTTTCATCAAAGCATTTTTATAGGCAAGATGAGGGAGGGGCATTGTTGGTTGTTGCAGGCTTCTTGGTATAGGAATCATTTGTTCTTGCACCTGTCCACGAGGTCAGGTCATGATGTTTTTGTAAACCTCCAACAAGACAAATGTTATTCTCTGTTCTACAACCTTGTAATCTCTATATGAATGTAAACATGTTATACACTTAAAGGTCAGAGCCTTGAGAATGGGCTATCCTGTATATTTCAGGTTATAGGCAACACTCTTAACTCGAAGCAAAAGCATTAGAATGCAAAGGTTAAAGTAAAAGAAACTGATGTAATATGGAGTCAGATTTGTTCTTCCCTGTTACAACCTTAAGGTAAATGCCAGTGGCACCCAGCCTGTTCTTGAAAATAAGCAGTGTTTATTTTAACAGTTGCCAGCACAGCAGCTTCTTTTCTATTGGAGTTGAAACAGTTTCTTTCTTTTTTTTTTTTAACTTATTTATTTCCCTTCTTAATAGTTCATTTCTTTTTTAACATCTTTATTGGACTATAATTGCTTTACAATGTTGTGTTAGTTTCAACTGCATAACAAAGTGAATAAGCTATATGTATACATATATCCCCATATCCCCTCCGTCTTGCATCTCCCTCCCACCCTCCCTATCCCACCCCTCGAGGTGGTCACAAAGCACAGAGTAGATCTCCCTGTGCTATGTGGCTGCTTCCCACTAGCTATCTACTTTACATGTGGTAGTGGATATATGTCCATGCTACTCTCTAGGTTCATCCTAGCTTACCCTTCCCCCTCCCCATGTCCTCAAGTCCATTCTCTACATCTGCATCTTTATTCCTGTCCTGCCCCTAGGTTCATCAGAACCATTTTTTCTTTTTTAAATTCCATATATATGTGTTAGCATACGGTATTTGTTTTTCTCTTTCTGACTTACTTCACTCTGTATGACAGACTCTAGGTCCATCAACCTCACTACAAATAACTCAATTTTGTTTCTTTTTATGGCTGAGTAATAATCCATTGTATATATGTGTCGTATCTTCTTTATCCATTCATCTGTCAAAGGACACTTAGGCTGCTTCCATGTCCGGGTTATTGTAAATAGTGCTGCAATGAACATTGTGGTATATGACTCTTTCTGAATTATGGTTTTCTCAGGGTATATACCCAGTAGTGGGATTGCTGGGTCATATGGTAGTTCTATTTTTCATTTTTTAAAGAATATCCATACTGTTCTCCATAGTGGCTGTATCAATTTACATTCCCACCAACAGTGCAAGAGGATTCCCTTTTCTCCACACCCTCTCCAGCATTTATTGTTTGTAGATTTTCTGATGATGCCCATTCTAACTGGTATGAGGTGATACCTCATTGTAGTTTTGATTTGCATTTCTCTAATGATTAGTGATGTTGAACATCCTTTCATGTGTTTGTTGGCCATCTGTATATCTTCTTTGGAGAAATGTCTATTTAGGTCTTCTGCCCATTTTTGGATTGGGTTGTTTGTTTTTTTGATATGGAGCTGCATGAGCTGCTTGTATATTTTGGAGATTAACCCTTTGTCAGTTGCTTCATTTGCAAATATTTTCTCCCATTCTGAGGGTTCTCTTTTCAACTTGTTTATGGTTTCCTTTGCTGTGCAAAAGCTTTTAAGTTTCATTAGGTCCCATTTGTTTATTTTTGTTTATATTTCCATTTCTCTAGGAGGTGGGTCAAAAAGGATCTTGCTGTAATTTATGTCATAGAGGGTTCTGCCTCTGTTTTCCTCTAAGAGTTTGATAGTGTCTGGCCTTACATTTAGGTTTTTAATCCTTTTTTTTTTTTTTTCTTGCAGTATGCGGGCCTCTCACTGCCGCGGCGTCTCCCACTGTGGAGCACAGGCTCCGTATGCGCAGGCCCAGTGGTCACAGCTCACTGGCCCAGCTGCTCCATGGCATGTGGGATCCTCCCGGACCGGGGCACGAACCCGCGTCCCCTGCATCAGCAGGCGGACTCTCAACCACTGTGCCACCAGGGAAGCCTCTTTAGTCCATTTTGAGATTACTTTTGTGTATGGAGTTAGGAAGGGTCTAGTTTCATTCTTTTACATGTAGCTGTCCAGTTTTCCCAGCACCACTGATTGTAGAGTCTTTTCTCCATTGTATATTCTTGCCTCCTTTATCAAAGATAAGGTGACCATATGTGCATGGGTTTATCTCTGGGCTTTCTATCCTGTTCCATTGATTTATATTTCTGTTTTTCTGCCAGTACCATACTCTCTTGGTTACTCTAGCTTTGTAGTATAGTCTGAAGTCAGGGAGTCTGATTTCTCCAGCTCCATTTTCCTTTCTCGATTGCTTTGCCTGTTCAGCGTCTTTTGTCTTTCCATACAAATTGTGAAATTTTTTGTTCTAGTTCTGTGAAAAATGCCAGTGGTAGCTTGATAGGGATTGCATTGAATCTGTAGATTGCTTTGGGTAGTAGAGTCATTTTCAAAATGTTGATTCTTCCAATCCAAGAATATGGTATATCTCTCCATCTGTTTGGATCATCTTTAATTTCTTTCATCAGTTTCTTATAGTTTTCTGCATACAGGTCTTTTGTATCCCTAGGTAGGTTTATTCCTAGGGATTTTATTCTTTTTGTTGCAATGGTAAATGGGAGTATTTCCTTAATTTCTCTTTCAGATTTTTCATCATTAGTGTATCTGAATGCAAGAGATTTCTGTACATTAATGTTGTGTCCTGCAACTTTACCAAATTCATTGATGAGCTCTAGTAGTGTTCTGGTAACATCTTTAGGATTCTCTATGTATAGTATCATGTCATTTGCAAACAGTTACAGCTTTACTGCTTTTCCAATTTGGATTCCTTTTATTTCTTTTTCTTCTCTGTTTGCTGTGGCTAAAACTTCCAAAACTATGTTGAATAACAGTGGTGAGAGTGGGCATCCTTGTCTTCTTCCTCATCTTAGAGGAGATGCTTTCAGTTTTTCACCATTGAGAACAATGTTGGCTGTGGGTTTGTCATATATGGCCTTTATAACCTTGAGGTATGTTCCCTCTATGCCTACTTTCTGGAGGGTTTTTATCATAAATGGGTGTTGAATTTTGTCAAAAGCTTTTTCTGCATCTATTGAGATGATCATATGGTTTTTCTCCTTCAGTTTGTTAATATGGTGTATCACATTGATTGATTTGCGTATATTGAAGAATCCTTGCATTCCTGGGATAAACCCCACTTGATCACAGTGCATGATCCTTTTAATGTGCTGTTGGATTCTGTTTGCTCTTTTCTTTATCTTGATGGTTCTTAACATGAATTCAAAAAGCCCATGCATATAGAAAGTGAAATAATAAATATTTATTTTCACTAACTTCTCTTTGAGCATTTTCTTCAATAACAAATGTAAGCAACTTCTCTTTAGTACTTTGAATATGTAGCTAGTCAAAAAATCTGCCTTTGTTTTCCTCAGGCTATTGCTGCCATGAACATGGGTTTACAAATATCTGTTCAAGCCTCTGCTTTCACTTCTTTCGGGTATATATGCAATAGTGGAATTGCAGCATCATATGGCAATTCTATGTTTAATTTTTTGAGGAATCACCATAATGTTTTCCACAGTGTCTGCACTATTTTACATTCACACAGTGATGTACAAGAGTTCCAACTTTTCCACATTCTCACAAACATTTGTTATTTTCTGTTTCTGTTTGATATTTTGTTTTGTTTGTTTTTAATAGTAGCCATCCTAATGGTATCACACTGTGGTTTCGCTTTCCATTTCCCTAATGATTAATTACTGAGCACATTTTCATGTGTTTATTGGCCATTTCTTTATCTTCTTTGGAGAAATGTTTATTCAAGTCATTTGTTTACTTTTAATAGTGTTGTTTGGGGTTTTTTCTTTTACTGCTGAATTATAGGAGTTCTTTATATATTCTGGATATTAATCCCCTTTCAGATACAAGATTTGCAAATATTTTTTCTCATTTCATGGATTACCTTTTAACTCTGTTGATAGCATTCTTTGATGCACAGACGTTTTTGATGAATTCCAACTTATTTATTTTTTCTTTTGTTGGCAGTGTTTTGGTGTCATATCTCGAAATCATTTCCAAATCTAATGGCATGAAGCTTTTCCTTTGCTTTCTTCTAAGAGCTTTATAGTTTCAGCTCTTACATATATGTCCTTGATCCATTTTCAGTTAATTTTTCTATATGGTATGTGTCCAATTTTATTATTTTACATGTGGATATCAATTTTGCCAGTCCCATTTGTAGAAGAGACTACCTTTCCCCATTGGTCTTAGCACTCCTGTTGAAATCCATTTGACCATATATGCTAGGGTTTATTTCTGGGCTCTGTATTCTATTCCATTGGTCCAAATGTCTGTCTTTATGACAGTACCACTGTTTTAATTATGGTAACTCTGTAGCAAGTTCTGAAATCAGGATGTGAGAGACCTCCAACTTTGTTCTTCCTTTTCAAGATTGGTTTCGCTATTTGGGGTCCCTTGAGATTCCATTTGAGATTTAGAATGAATATTTCTATTTCTGCAAAGACTGTCACTGAGATTTTGAGAGGGATTGCATTAAATCTATAAAGCACTTTGGGTAGTGTTGACATCTTAACAATATTGTCTTCCAATCCATGCACACAGATGTTTTTCCATTTATTTGTGTCTTTGAATTTTCTTTTGGCAATATTTTGTAGTTTTTAGTTTATGTGTCTTATCCTCAGTTAAGTTTACTCCTAAGTATTTTTTATTGTTTTTTTGATGCTATTGTAAATATAATTCTTAATTTAATTTTTGGATTATTTCATTATTAGTGTATAGAAATGGAACATGGTTTTTTAGTGTAGATTTTATATTCTGCTACTTTGCTGAATTCATGTATTAGTTCTGGCAGTTTTCTGTGGAATCTTTAGAGTTTTCTACATATAAGATCATGTCATCTGCAAATAGAGATAATTTTACTTCTTCTGTTCCAATTTAGATGCCTCTGCAGGTAACTTTTAGGGAAATTCTTCATCATTAATCTCTAGATTTCATTCTCAAATACCTTGAGTACCTCTTTGTGGCAATATATCTACATTTGTTTCCACACTGCTTTCCCACATTTATTTTCATTATCAATATCTCATTCCATTCATTTAAGAAATATTTGGATTTAAAAGCCTACTATGTGCCAGACACTGTTTGAGGCTCTTGGGATACCTTAGAATCATACTGCATACATTGTTTCCCTAGAGAATAGCAGCACAAAATTTGAACAATACTATCTTGTGGAACCTCAAGATGCTTAAAGTTTTTGATAATTATTGTGTGGTTGATAGTCAGCTTTTATTGAAACCTGAATGATAGAAATACAGCTTTATTTATTAGTAAGAATGGCTTTCTGATTAAATCTAATTTTGGTGCTAAAACATTAGTAATAATTTCATTTGTTAAAATGCAAATACTTAAAATGGATGCATTTTATTGTATACAATTATACCTCAATAAGGTTGAAGAAAAAAATCATTCTTAATAAAGAAAAGGACCCCTTTAAGTGAAGGACGGTGCATACTAGAATCCTACTTTGATTGAATAATTCAAGCTAAAGCTTATTTGAATTAGTAAGAAAGACTGACTTACAGCAATTTGAAATGAAATATATGTACATATATACATATATAGATAGAATAGCTATATAAATATAGCTTTCAGGTACATATATCAAACTGTTTTGATTTAAAAGTTTTACATATAAGCCCTACAAAATCTTAATTCAAGAAACAGATAAGACTCAGCTATAACTGACCTGCTTACCTACAAATTAATGATATACTTAAGTCAACTTACTTTTATTTCAAGTAGGGTAAATATTTTTCTTTCTCTTTTATTTACACTTTTATTTGCTCATACAGGATCTTCATTATTGAAACACAATGGCAAGCTTCAGCTCAATATGATCTAATAATCTAAAAGCTCAAGTATTGACTTCACCACTTGCCAGCTATTTGATCTTGAGAAATTTATTTACGTTGCTGTGCCTCCATCACCTTACTTCTAAAATCAGGATAATGATAGCACTCATTTCACTGGGACTTTGAGATAATTAATGGAAGGGGTGAATGTGAAGCACTTAAAACTGTGACCAAAACATAGTAAATGCTCAATAAATATTAACTGCTATTTGTGATGATTTCCCAGCTTTTTGAGACTAAATTAAGTCTAATTATCTGAGACTTAATTTTAGTTCTGCCCAGAGAGAGGACACTGAATATGGTTTAATAATTTGTTGTGCAAATAGCTTTAGAGTTTTTTTGATACTTTTTCAGTCCATGTAATGATGAAAAATGCAAAGAGTACCAACTTTTTACTCTTTTTTCCCCAGTCATTTTTTCAATATGTGGTATATTAGTTTAGGAAATTAAGATTGCCTTATCTCTTAGTCACTTGAATAATGCAGTTAAGACATTCAACCAAATATCTCCATTTTGTTGGCCATCACAATAATTTTTTTTTACTGATGATCAAACTGGATTTGCTTTACTAAAAGACCTAAGTAGGTAGACACAAACAGTCTAGTTACCACTTTTGGCCTTTGGAAAGAATTAAGGTGATGGACAAGTTTCTTTAATAGGTTAATTAAGCCCCACTGATCTGTTCTCCAGTTAGTTTCTGAAAGATAATATTTCCTCTTAGGTTGCACACTGATCTGTTCTCCAGTTAGTTTCTGAAAGATAATATTTCCTCTTAGGTTGCAGTTATTTAGCTTCAAATTAGGAAAATTCAAATTAAAACATCAAATTTTATAATTCAAAATGTTTTTCTGGCTCAGAGATTGGGTATTTCTATAAATCTTGACAGTCACAGTTTCCCAGAATGTTAGAGCTGGAAGCTACCTTAGAGCCCATCTAGCCTAACCCTCTCATTTATGTTTTGGAACATTGAAATCTACAGGGGCCAAGAGCAAGATCTAGAGAAAATTTATATCTCTTTAGAGTCAATTTTTAAAAAATCTCTACCTTTATAGGCCTTTGATTAAGAAGCTGGAAAACATATGTGTGTGTATGCATGTATGTATGTGTGTCTGTTTTGTCTTCATAATCATTTTATAGGTTTCTCAAAGGCTCATGATTCTATCTAGTACCTGGATCAGTTGGCTCCTAAATTGTATTAAATTCTGTATTAGGTCCCTCATTCCAGGCTTAACTTTTAATCATTATCACTATTGGGGTTAGGATATAAAAACAGAGGCATAACCTCCAGAATACCACAGAAACCCTGAAGCCACACTCTGAACCCATTTACTCTAGGTGTGGGTCCATTGATACACATGAGCCAGAATCCAAGCACTATGATTCTTCTGCTTTACATTTAACCAAGTCCTATTGGCCCTTACTTAGACTATATTTACTTTTACTTTAGACACAAGTCTAGTGAATTTAATGGCATTCCTCAATCAGTAGTAGATTATAAGCACCAAATTTGAAGGGAATGAAGAGGTTGCCGGAACCTGCTATACCAGTTCATCAATAAGTGACAATTGACAACTTGATAGGAAAGAAGGCATAAACAAACAAATGAACAACCATAACAACAACAAAACTAAATCAAATTAATTACTTAAAAATTCTAGTCCATTAGGTGAAGGACAACTCCAACAAACATCTGTACATTTTTCAATAGCTTCTTTAGTTCTCATAAATACTATAACAATTGATGCTAAAGCAGATGACTTTGCATTGTTTGATAATCATCTATCCTTCAGGCCTTACCTCTACTACCTCAATCCAAGTTCCATGTAATTCAGCTAGATAAAGCTGCCCACTAATTTCCAAATCTGCCCTGCACTTTCCTCTTATAGTCTTTTTCCCATACAGTTTTCTCTCTACCAAATGCTTTGTTTGATCTCTAATTGCCCAAATCCTTTAAAGACCTGCAGAAATACCACATACTGTACAGAATCTTCCTTGATCCTCACAGTTGGAAGCAAACTTTCCTCCTCTGAACTAGTGGAGCTTTTTCACTCACTATGTTTTATATGATATTCATCATCTTCTTTTTAGTAATGAGTTGTCATCTCTCTTACAAGACGATAAAGCACCCTGAAGGTAAAGGTCATGTCTATTTCCACTCTTTATTTTATTTCATTGTAGTTTGCATGGCACTTAGTAAAATATTCTGAGTGATTAATAAATGTTTTTTGCAAGAACCTGTTTATCAAAATGCAAAGTATTGTTCGGTTACTAAAATAGTATATTAGAGACAGAAGACAGAAGCCAAGGAAAATTGCAATCCTGTTGATAATCTTTGGGATACATCCTCTCATCAGCATACGACAGAATAAATGCAGTAGAGTAGCAAGTTATAATTGATAGAATACACTTGAAAAATGTGTGACCTTTTAAATGCCAATAGTATAGGCTTTGGATTTATCTGCACTAAGGTTTACCAAGCAAATAAGCCATTTGAAATCAATGAGGCAAGGGGAAGTAAAGAAGATTTTAGGTGTTTATACTATATATAATTTGTCATTGTTTATATTTACTACCAAATAGTAAAAGGTGATGCATAAAAGTAGCATGTGCATCTCTTTATAGAACACTGTATAGGAGTGTAGTGTGTATCTTATATATACATACTCATCTGAATACTTATAAAATAGAGAAACATGTTCTTTACAAAAATAAACTCCTACCCCCTAAAACATATCACCAAAAGCAATTATGAAATATAATAATATGCCATTTGAATGATAAATCATGACCTTAGAATCATTACTCTCAATATATATGGATTAATATGTAGTTGTAACATTTGCAGTTGGTTCCCCCAACTATAAATCTTCAGTTTATATTGAAGATTTAAGCTCTTCAATATAAACTATTTTTGCATTACTCTTAAGCAAAAGTTGGTCTAGAGTTTCTCAATAATTATTAGTAGACCCAATGCATAATAAAGTGTCTTTTAGACAGGATCCTAAATCTTGTACCCTACAATTTATCATCTGCATTTTTATTTCTATAATGTGCTTCAGTCACATAGCTGGTATAACCTATGACTCACTAGAAGACTGTTCTTATGATTTTCTTTAATGGGGGCATTTGTAATTAGAGTCTTTGCAAGTCTCTAGAGAAAAGACATTTCATCCTAAACTTTCAGCTATGTGGCAGCTTGAATTGTTTAACACTGTGCCGTGGTTTTGCTTGGGTCATATTGAAATATTTCTGTAGTACTTCCAAGATTGCTTTAAGTAATGAATGTATTTTAACACTGTAAGGAAACATGAGGATTAATGTTGAGATAAAAAGGCTAACATTCGTAAAAGGAAAATTGTTATGGATTTCTTATTTATCCCTTGATATTTGGAACTTTGAAAGGGCTGGAATTTCATTATATAATCTTAATGTGGCATGGCTAGTGAATTTTAGATTTCACAAGTGTGTCTATAAGAATCTTATAGGAAAAAATAAATGAAGGCTTCCTAACATAACATATATCAATGTAGTGTCTTCTGGGAAATGCATTTTATTAATGATTTAATTTCTTATTTTTCCACAGGATTTGAAGTTCCAATTAAAACCCTGTTTGGGCCATTGCGTTACTGCCTGCTAGTGCTTAATCTTCACCGAAAGCCTCATCGCTTATTTTAAAACAAAAGAAGAACGAGGTAAGGAGAAAAGTAATGAAACGCAGCATAACACGTCTTTCAAAGTAAGGGGAAGTAGCTTTTTTAAAATGATCTAGGATCAGTGACATTCAGAAATTATTTGCTGAACACTAAATGTGCTCAAGTGTGGCATCTCAATTCCAAGGACTCTATGTCTTCTATTATGAAATGAACCACACAGGGTTATTTTTTTCTCTTTGATGTTGCAGTAGCCTAAGGTAATAATTATTAATGTCACTGATATACCATAAATGGTAATGTGGATTGCAAAATGAATCTTCTACTTTATTTAATAGCGATTCTATGATGCTCTGGTGCTAAAATGAGTATAATTGACAACCTCAAATGTTATTTTTTAAAAAAATAGTCACAATTCTAGTATTAGCCTAATAACAGATCGTGTCCATATTTGCTCATATCATGGGGTCATACTTAACAGCTTTCTGTCCACTCCATCATGACGTCTTTTAATCCTCATGTTGTTAATTCATCATTTTTGAAATACTTAGTCTGACATTTCTTTGGAATGTTATGCTGCACTGAGTAACACTGCCAATATCAGAGGAATGATATAATCAGAGGTGTCATTTAAAGATGCACTATCAGTCCCTAAACTCAAATCTAACAAAACATGTAGATATGAAAAGAAAGTTGAAAAGTATTCACACTTTTCCCCTGTAGTCACTAATAATGGGATGTTTTTCATTAAATTAAAAACTTGAATAAAAAATTATTTGCCACAAAAGACAGATCACTCCCATAGAATTCAATGTTTATATTCATACTAATTGGGACTGACTTATTGAAGATGACAACTATCTTATTGATTCTGGATTTTCAAAGTATAAACAGGTAAAGCTATGGCTATAATAGTGGCAAAGTAGCTAATTTTGTTGGAACTGTTAGCCTTAGAGTGAACTACACTTTTGAGTGTCTCTAGAAGTTTCATCATGTCTGAGAGGATTCAGGGACTATATATATATAGTATATATATATATATATATATATATATATATATATATATATATATAGTATATATACATATATAGTATATATATAGTATATAGTATATATATGTATATATATATAGTATATATATATATATATTTAGGGTCTATCAAGGTGCCTGTGTTTATTGAATGTTGGAAGGTAGGGAGCAAAGGAGAGAAGAATTATGCTTCACAGCAGCCTAGAAATTGGTCTACTGCCCTGTGTAAACATGGTTTGCTATATGGCACTAAGGATTTTGATAAAATACTTCAAGTTTGGGTTCTCTTTCTTATGCTAGTCTCCACTTAAGAGTTTATCACTGAGCTATGCCCATATTCCTCATTAATTCATCAGCAGCCTCTTTAGTGTATTTAACTTTCATTTAAGTCCCAGATCATAGCTGCTGAGAACACCAATGGGGAAAGTTTAATAGCCAGCATAATATGCTAACTTGTTTTCAAAAAGCTTTAATTTAATTTAATTTAACTTTATTTTAATAATTGACTTATGTATGAGATTCACCCTATAAGTTCACTATAACCCTTTTTAGTGTTTGTATCCTAAAAATTAAAAATCCATCTCTGTGAAATGTAACTTACTGTTATCAGAAATGTTATCAGTGCTCATATGTTTATTAGGTATAATGGTAGCTGGTTTATGTGTTGCATCTTTGTATATCATCTAGTCTTAAGACCTCAAACTAGTAGTTTGACTCACTAATTCTCATAATTTTCTATAAGGTAAAAATAAGTAAGATGTGACTGCCCTCCCTTTAGGATGTAGTAAAGGAATACCCCAAGGCTACCTCTACATTGAATCACCATTTAAGTTCAGTTTACCTAACATATATTGATCACATTCCATTCCAGGCAATGTCTCTAGATTTATAAAAATGAATACAACATGACCCTTGTCTTCTCAGATCATATAATGATTGAGGAAGCCAAGTATATACATCATTTTAATACAGTCTGTTGAGCATTCTGAGATGTGTGTAGGATGATATTGAAAACCTGAATAGGAGGTTAGGCCAATGAAGAAATACTTGAAGAGATAATGCCTATCAAAATGTGAGTAGAAGACAGCCAGGCCAAAAAAAAAAAAAAAAAAAAAGATGTGGAGCTTCATAGAGCAACAGGGAGAGGGGTTTTAAGTCACAGATATGATTAAAATGAAGGTCACCTCTCCTAATGTATGATATGGCAGTGAAGAACAGAACGCTTCCTGAAGAAAAGAGAAGGCTTCCTGAATGAGGTAAAGGTTGACAGAAGTCTGAAAGTATAAGTAACCAAAAGAAAGAATTAAGAATGTTTTCTAAATAGAAAGAATAACACCCAAAGATTGTGTTCATAAGCTTGCTTGACGTCCATTTGCATGGTATCAGTGAAAATAAATTTAAGAATCAATGGTCCTTTTCTTCTCATTCTCTACATTGTAAGTAGTCAATGCGTTGATTTCTACCTCTTTGAACTCTGAGTAAAATCATATAAACATAAAATTGCAAAGCTGAAGGAAATATAGTTTCTACTTCATTCAGACTCTCATTTTCTAGATGAAGAAATTGAGGAAGCTCAGAGGGGTGATATGACTTGTTCAAGGGTGAGCTGTTGGTAATTTTCAGAGCCTCAGTAAGATCCAATACCCCCATATCAGCAGAAAAACTTAAAAACTGAAGTATTTTAGTATTGCTTCCCTCAATACTGCAGATTACCATTAGAGACAGTAAAGTCTAGAGGTTAAAAGTGTTGGCTCTAGAGTTAAAATATTTGCTTTCAGCAAGTACATGTCAGTGACTTTAGGCAAGTGATATAATCTCTTTTTGCTTCAGATCTATCATCTATAAAATAGGGGATAATAATGTAAAATGCTTAGATCAGTACCTAACACATAATAATCACTCCATAAATGTGCTATTACTATCTGCCTTTAGGCAATCAAGTATTAGCATACATGTATAGATGGTGGTATGGGCACTCTTGAAATTGATTTTATTAGTCAAATCATTGTTAAAATTTTGTTGTAATGACTATCACATCACCTATTTTACCAAAACCTTTCTAATTGAAAATGTTTTAGAACTGCCATGTACACAGAGTGCAAATTATATGATTTTAAATTATTATTAATGGAAAATATTAAATTTTTATAAATTAAGTAATATGAAATACTGGTTAAAGGATATTCAAGTAGAAATCAGAAATCTGTCTATTAATTTGAAATGTGAAAAATGTTCCTACCTAAACAAAATTGTCTATGAATCTGTTTCTTGTATGAGAATATAGGAATGGCTATATAACCTTGCATCTGATCCCAATCTTATGTTCCAGTACCCCTACTATATAAATAATACAACAGATTAAAACTGAAAGCAAAGTGGTATAATATCCATACTTTACAGAAAAAAAAAGATCAGTACAGCCCTGCATCTAAGAAGGATGATGGCTTTCATTCATTTGGCAAAACCACTTTAAGGTCATTTTTATTCTTAAAAAGTTTTAGTCTGATATAAATTTCCTATCCAGTGGATATTAGACTTTTACTGCAGAGATTTTGGACATTAGATAGCTACATATGACATGAGACACCTCAGTACTTCCAAAGTCATTGTATTCACTGCTAATGAATTGAAACCTTTAGATCTATAATGTGATTCATAAATCAAAGCAACATTTTATACACATTTATGTGATCTACAGTTGTGCAAACAGAAATTAACTAAATAGAACTATTACCATCTTGGGAAAAACATGAATTTGTTTTGCAATTTATTTATTTATTTATTTATTTATTTTTTTTTTTGCGGTACACGGGCCTCTCACGGTTGTGGCCTCTCCTGTTGCGGAGCACAGGCTCCAGACGCGCAGGCTCAGCGGCTATGGCTCACGGGCCCAGCCGCTCCGCGGCATGTGGGATGTTCCCGGACCGGGGCACGAACGCGCGTCCCCTGCATCGGCAGGCGGACTCTCAACCACTGCGCCACCAGGGAAGCCCTGTTTTGCAATTTAAATTTAAAAGATTTTAAAAAATAATTTGCTATGTTTGGAAGTATAAGTAGTTTATAAAATACAGAGGATATGATTTTTTAAATAGAGGTTTACAGTATATGACCGATAAATAAAACTGTTACATAAAATACCCAGTGACCAGGTGGTCACATTTCACAAATCATAGATTACTGGCTTTTCTTAACACAATAATATCCTCAGTGTTTCTGTATTATGGTATAAGTTTCTAGATACTATTATAAAAAACATTTATTTATTTATTTTCTCCTATTTAAAAAAATATAGTAGTAATAAATGTTCAAAGCTTACAAGCTTAGATTATATTATTTAGGGAGCAAAATTTGACAACTCCCTTCTCTTCTTTTGGAGAAAGAATTATAAAGGAAACCAGATATCATGAATCTATTTTATTTTACTTTTATTTTTTTAATAGATCTTTATTGGAGTATAATTGCTTCACAATACCATGTTAGTTTCTGTTGCACAACAAGGCAAATCAGCCATATGCATACACATGTCCCCATATACCCTCCCCATTGAGCCTCCCTCCCATCCTCCCTATCCCACATTCTAGGTCATCACAAAGCACTGAGCCAATCTCCCTGTGCTATGCTGCTTCTTCCCACCAGCCAACTATCTTACATTCGGTAGTGTATATATGTCAATGCTACTCTCAGCCCCATATTTGCTTTCCAACCCCATGTCATCAAGTCCACTCTCTATGCCTACCTCTTTATTCCTGCCCTGCAACTAGGTTCCTCAGTACCATTTTTTTTTATATTCCATATATATGTGTTATCATATGGTATTTGTTTTTCTCTTTCTGACTTACTTCACTCTGTATGACAGACTCTAGGTCCATCCACCTCACTACAAATAAGTCAATTGTGTTTCTTTTTAAGGCTGAGTAATATTCCATTGTATATATGTGCCACATCTTCTTTATCCATTCATCTGTTGATGGACACTTAGGTTGCTTCCATGTCCTGGCTATTGTAAATAGTGCTGCAGTGAACATTGTGGTGCATGTCTCTTTTTGAATTACAGTTTTCTCAGGGTATATGCCCAGTAGTGGGATTGCTGGGTCATATGGTAGTTCTATTTTTAGTTTTATAAGGAACCTCCATACTGTTCTCTATAGTGGTTGTATAAATTTACATTCCCACCAACAGTGTAGTAGGGTTCCCTTTTCACCATACCCTTTCCATCATTTATTGTTTCTAGCTTTTTTGATAATGGCCATTCTGACTGGTGTGAGGTGATACCTCATTGTGGTTTTGATTTGCATTTCTCTAGTAATTAGTGATGTTGAGCATCTTTTCATGTGCCTCTTGGCATTCTGTATGTCTTTCTTGGTGAAATGTTTATTTAGGTCTTCTGCCCATTTTTTAACTGGGTTGTTTGTCTTTTTGATATTGAGCTCCATGAGCTGTTTGCATATTTGGGAGATTAATCCTTGTCTGTTGTTTCATTTGCAAATATTTTCTCCCATTCCAAGGGCTGTCTTTGTGTCTTGTTTATGGTTTCCTTTGCTGTGCAAAAGCTTTTAAGTTTAATTAAGTCCCCCCCCCCCTTTTTTTAAATTTCTGCTACTCTAGGAGGTGGGTCTAAAAAGTTCTTGCTGTGGTTTATGTCAAAGTGTTTTTCCTATGCTTTCCTCTAAAAGTTTTATAGTGTCTGTTCTTACATTTAAGTCTTTAATCCATTTGGAGTTTATTTTTGTGTATGGTGTTAGGTAATGTTTCAATTTCATTCTTTTACATGTAGCTGTCCTGTTTTCCCAGCACCACTTATTGAAGAGGCTATCTTTAAATGGACAACCACAAAGAAATGGACAAATTCTTGGAAAGGTACTATTTTCTAAGACTGAACCAGGAAGAATTAGAAAATATAAACAGACATATCACAAGTAATGAAATTGAAACCGTAATTTAAAATCTTCCAACAAACAAAAGTCCAGGACCAGATGGCTTCACAGACGAATTCTGTCAAACATTTAGCGGAAAGCTAACACTGATCCTTCTCAAACTCTTCCAAAAAATTGCAGAGGGAGAAACACTCCCAAATTCATTCTACGAGGCCAACATCACCCTGATACCAAAACCAGAAAAAAATATCCCCAAAAAAGAAAATTACAGACCAATATCACTGATGAACATAGATGTAAACATCCTGAACAAAATACTACCAAACAGAATCTGACAGCACATTAAAAGGGTCATACACCATGATCAAGTGGGATTTACCCCAGGGATGCAAGGATTCTTCAATATATGCAAATCAATCAACGTGATACAACTCCTTAACAAATTAAGGAATAAAAACCATATGATCATCTCAATAGATGCAGAGAAAGCTTTTGACAAAATTCAACACCGATTTATGATAAAAACTCTCCAGAAAATGGGCATAGAGGGAACCTACCTCAACATAATAAAGGCTGTATATGACAAACCCACAGCAAGCATCATACTCAATGGTGAAAAACTGAAAGCATTTTACTAGAATCAGGAACAAGACAAGGATGTCCACTCTCGCCACTCTTGTTGGACAGTTTTGGAAATCCTAGCCACAGCAATCAGAGAAGAAAAAGAAATAAAAGAAATACAAATTGGAAAAGAAGAAGTAAAACTGTCACTATTTGCCAATGACATGATACTATACATAGAAAATCCTAAAGATGCCACCAGAAAACTATTAGAACTAATCATTGAATTTGGTAAGGTTGCAGGATACAAAATTAATGCACAGAAATCTCTGGCATTTCTATACACCAACCACAAAAAAACAGAAAAAGAAATTAAGGAAACACTCCCATTTACCACTGCAACAAAAAGAATAAAATACCTAGGAATAAACCTAAGGTAGTGAAAGACTTGTACTCAGAAAACTATAAAACACTGATGAAAGAAATCAAAGATGACAAAACAGATGGAGAAATATACCATGTTCTTGGATTGGAAGAATCAATATTGTGAAAATGACTATACTACCCAAAGCAATCTACAGATTCAGTGCAATCCCTTTCAAACTACTAATGGCATTCTTCACAGAATTAGAACAAAAAAATCTTACAATTCGTATGGAAACACAAAAGACCCCGAATAGCAAAAGCAATCTTGAGAAAGAAAAACGGAGTTGGAGGAATCAGCCTCCCGGGCTTCAAACTATACCACAAAGCTACAGTAATCAAGACAGTATGGTACTGGCACAAAAACAGAAATACAGATCAGTGGTACAGGATAGAATGCCCAGAGATAAACCCATACACATATGGGTACCTAATTTATGACAAAGGAGGAATCTATTTTAAAAACCCACTTGTAGGTAATAGCTAGAGTATATTTTCTCTCTCCACACTGTTCTACTATGAGAACTACTATGTAAGACTAATTTCTGTGTACTCCATGGTTTACATTTATGACCTGATTATCTTATGCCCACAATAAGTTACCAAGAAAGGCATAGACTATACAATTTAGAAAGGCATTCATTAAATAGGGGGTAGAATCCACCAGTGAAACCATCTGGTCCTGGACTTTTCTTTGTTGGAAGGTTTATGATTGCTCATTCAATCTCCTTACTGTCTGTTCAGATTTTCTATTCCTCCATGATTCAGTTTTGGTAAGTTGTATGTTTTGGGGAATTTATCCATTTTTTCTAAGTTATCCAATTTGTTTGTGTGTAATTGTTTATAGTAGTTTCTTATGATCCTTCGTATTTATGTGGTGTCAGTGTAATGTTTCCTCTTTCATTTCTGATTTTATTCATTTGAGTCTTCTCTCTTTTTTTCTTAGTCTAGATAAAGGTTTGCCAATTTTGTTTATCTTTTCAAAAAACCAGCTTTTAGTTTTCTTGATCTCTTCTATTGTCTTTCTAGTCTCTCTGTCCTTTGTTTCCATTCTGATTGTTATTTTCTTCAACTCTACTAACTCTGGGCTTAGTTTTTTCCTTTTCTAGTTCCTTGAGGTGTAAAGTTAGATTGTTTATTAGAAATCTTCTTTTTTTCTTAATGTAGGCGTTTGTCCCTCTCAGAACTGCTTTTGTTGCAGCCTGTAAGTTTAGGTATGTTTTGTTTCCATTTTCATTTGTCTCAAGATATATTTCTGCTTTGATCCATTGGCTGTTCAGGGGCATGCTGTTTAATCTCCACATATTTGTGAATTTTCCAGTTTTCCTCATTATTGATTTATTTCACAGTGTGTGTGTGTATAAAATCACATTGTACACTTTAAATCTATTACATTTTTATTTGTCAATTGTACCTTATTAAAGCTGGAAAAAATAAACTTTGCCTTCTCAGCTTAAAAACATACATAAAAATTAAACTAAATTAAATTTTTAAAAAGGTCTTCAACATCTGAGATCGAAACAAGAGACTTTCTTCTTAAGACTTGGTCAATCAAAACAAAAGCAAAAACCAGCGGCTAACAAAAACTAAAACCTGCATTCCTCAACCATTTTTATTAATTCTTATTAATTGAAATTTTACTAAGTTCAATATGTTTCAAGATGTTTTAAATGTGCATTTTCATATCAGAAGTCAGGTATCAATTAAAAAACAATCTATTGACAGCTTCTTTTCTCTGTCTATCATTTATGATTTCACTTTCTTTTGTACCACTTTATAATATCCTTCTAAAGTTTTTCTGTCACAAATTTTTAAGATTGCATATGAAACTTCTTTGTCTTGACCAAAAATGATTGTGTTATATAGATTGTAAACATTGTCCTCACAGTGACTAGTTTCCTTGAAAGAATGGTATGTGTGGGACTTCCTTGGTGGCACAGTGGTTAAGAATCCGCCTGTCAATGCAGGGGACGTGGGTTCAAGCCCTGGCCTGGGAAGATCTCACATACCACAGAGCAACTAAGCTCATGCACTGAGCCTGCACTCTAGAGTCTGCGAACAACAACTACTGAAGCCTGCGGGCCTAGAGCCCGTGCTCTGCAACAAAGAGAAGCCACCACACTGAGAAGCCTGCGCACCACAACGAAGAGTAGACCCCGTTCATTGCAACTAGAGAAAGTCCGCGCTCAGCAACGAAGACCCAATGCAGCCAAAAATAAATTAATTAATTTTAAAAAAAGAATGGTATGTGTGAGTGTATGTGTGTATGTATGTCTGTGCCTATATCCATGTGTATGTGTGTATATGTGTGTTTCTGCAAACATGATAGAGGGAAGGAGAGAAAGAGGGAGAGAGGGAGAAAAAGCACTAACTTTTTTTTTTTTCAGTACGCAGGCCTCTCACTGTTGTGGCCTCTCCCGTTGTGTAGCACAGGCTCTGGACGCGCAGGCTGAGCGGCCATGGCTCACGGGCCCAGCCGCTCTGCGGCATGTGGGATCTTCCCGGACCGGGGCACAAACCTCTGTCCCCTGCATTGGCAGGTGGACTCTCAACCACTGCACCACCAGGGAAGCCCAACACTAACTTTTATTGAGGAGAGAATTCCAGTCAAATAAGTGAGGTATACTCAAATTCAAGGAAGGGAAGTGTATATTAACTCTTCATTCCTAGCCTAACCACCAATATATAAATTAATGAGACTTCCTTAAATTTTAATTTGAGGCTAGGTTTGAAAAAAAATTTCTGTAGTAAACAATACATATATTGACCTATTAAAAGTATAGTTTATTTCAAGCATAACTGAATTCCTTAAATATGGAACAACTTTTGGAAAACAGCCTTTATTACGCTTGATATAATTTAAATAAAAGTTAATCAATTCTTAAGGAGTGCAAGTTTCTTTCTTTATTTTTTCCTATTGTGACCTTTTATTCCATTTCAAAACCCTTATTTTGGCTTCTATTATTATTGTTGTCGTTGTTGTTGGTTTGAGTTGGCTAAAGATTCTTTTGCAGCATCTTGTTAAAGAGAAAAGAACATTAACTTTCGTTGGAAAACAAAAATTACATCTTCATTCAAAATTGTGTTATGGGAGCATTCTCTTACTATAACAAACATGTTTTTGTTTGTACCATTAACTGTGAGTCATTTGGATCTACAAAAAATAAAATCAATGCCTGTGACTTACATTTTTATTTTCACTAAGGCCTCATCAGTAAGATGAAAAAAAAATAAAGACAAAAATTCTAGCTCCTGGATTTCTTCTCCCTCTCAGTAAATACAGTCATCTCTCAGTAATATTTTCCATTTTGGAGGTACATCACCAAGAAGGTAATTTGTGAAAGGTAATTTGTCAGGACTTGTGATTATGTATTTCTTGGACCCATTTGATTTCCACCAAAGTCTTTCTCCCTGATTTTCTGGCTTTAAGATTTATTTTCAAATTCCTTTTGTATTTACAAATGATGTGCTTGACAGATATGTTACAAGAATTGTTATACATGCAATAGAGTGTTTTAAAAAATTACTCACTTTGCTTATAAGCCAGTTTATTGTCCTTTGTGCAAAGTAACAAGCCATTCTGTCATGGATGAAAGATCTTGATTTGAGTGTTTACAGCATACAACTCCTTCACGGCTGAAAGCTTCTAGTGATTTCAATCTTTCTGTCACCCATACAAATCCCGTATCTACATATAGAGTCTGATTACAATAGGTAAAGATTTATTTTTCAATTATTAGTTGCAATAGTTTCTTGATTAAATGTCTCTATTGCTAAGAGAGTTCCATCCTTTCAAGACCTCTACCACCCCTTCCACCACCACCCTTCAACCAGCTGCCATCAGAAAAATCATTACTTGACAATAAAACACCATTTCATATTTTTGTTTGGATTGGGGCTGTCAGCTTATTTTAAATTAATTCTTTGATTTTTAACGTATCACTCAAGTTTAAAGACATTATATATGACAATTCTGTCAATTCTAAATGTAAATAGTTATACATTTAGAGAATTTTAAGGTTCATACTTGGGGTGTTCTTATCATGAATGAATAAACCAGATTCTTACAATGGAAAAGCTACTGCCTGGAAGTGAGCTACTTATACTGACATTTTGGAACTATCACAGTTCCATTTAGTAAAATGTTAACATAGTAGTTTAACGGCAGGGGAAAATCTGACTCAATGCTTTTCTTAGCCAAAAAAACAGATTGGATAATGAAAATTCCTTATTGACAATAGGAAATACCCTGTTATATTTGCAATTACAGTGTTCCTTTTAATCCAGTATCTCAGTGCGTGTTATTACCCTTGCAATCCTTATATTAATCTGCACTAATTGGGGTAATTCTTGCTCTCATTTTGAGAACTGGGAAATGAAAAAGTAATTTTTTTCAACGTCACGTATTATATATATGATAGAGACTGAAACAGAAATTTATCATTGCAGGTTCCGTGCGATGTGTTTCTTAAGGAATTTCTGTCATTATTCTCAGTCAATTCTCTTAACCACTAAATAACTGCTTCTGACAAATCAATGAAGGTAACTACCAAGTCAAATCTAACACAGAGAAAGCAATAATAATAAATACCTAGCAGATGCATGGTGCTTGGCACTTTACAAAGTATTTTCACACCCATTATCTCATTTTTTTTAGAACAACCTTAGAAGCAGGTAAGATAGGTATTTTTATCCTTATTTTAGAGGTGTGGAATGTAAAACTCAGAGAGGTTAGATTACTCAGCCAAAATCACAGAGTTAGGAAGTAGAAGAGCCAGGATTCTAATGTAGATCTTATGCCTCCAAACACTGTAATTTTAATACTAAAATATAGTGCCATCCAAAAACTTATAATTTGTAACTAGACAAATATCTAAGCATACTTGTCAAAACTCAAACATCATTTATCAGACAATTTCATTTTTGTTAAATGTACCTTATTCACAAAACTATGCATGTTACGAAACAAAATATTCAGAAAACATAGATTTGAGAAACTGTTGTATCTGTTCTATCCAATTATTTATATCCTAATGAATTTTCATATCTGTTATTTAGTTATCTAAGATGAATATTACTAACCACATTTTATATGTAAAGAAACAGATTCAGAAAGTTTTAATAACTTACCTCAGATTGCAGTTTGTAACTTGGTGGAGCCAGTATTCAAACCAATATCTGTCTTGTCCTCTGAGGCTTTGCTTTTTCCTAAGTCATGTAAACAGTCAATAAAAGAGTTATTTTATTGATGGTGGAATCCTTTTTCAACATATACATATATACATATATCAAACCATCATGTTGTACACTTTACATATATTACAATTTTATTTGTCAACTATACTTCAATAAAGTTGGAAAAAAGTTACTTTGATATTGTAGGGTTCCCTGTACAGGAACTATTTGTATATTCTGCATATAAATGTTTTTGTTAAATATATCACTAACTCTAACTGGGATTCCTCAAATACTTAAGAATTCAAGATCAGAGATATCTTGCAGAGCTTAAGGGTTATAGTGAGGGATTTAATGATAAGCTTGAGATGTATTCATACTTTTATTCTATATTTTAGAGTAAATGTGGAATAAACCTTTGCTGAGGATTTGTGTCAAACACTCTCCTGGACGCTGAGGGTAGAGAGATGTTTAAATCATGGTTCCTTCCCTTTAGAAGCTAATAGGAAATTAATTCATTCACTTATTAAGAAGTATTTATTGAGCATCTAATAGAAAGATGGGAACAAAGAAAAAATGGTGTATATCTACTTCAGAAGTTCAGTTGCTCATAAAATAGAAGGGACTTACTTTCTAAAAGTCTTTAAGCATTGTAGGTTTTCATCTTTAAAGTTCCATGTCAACTTAAAAATATTAGTTAAAAGAATCCCTTTCAAATGCTCCAAAACAAAGAGCAACATTATTTACACTCATTCATGCTGCATAATGAATGTATATTGAAAGTCACCATCTGCCCCAGTTTTGCTTAGTGACAAAGTGTTGTCAACACTGTTAATTATCAAAATCAGAAAGGATTTTGGATAGTTGAACTTCAATGTGACATCTTGGACCAATTTACATATTACAGGAAATATGAGTCTTAATGATAATATATGTATGTGGTCATTTTAACTTATCCCAATAACCTCTGTTTATCTGGTCAAGCAAACAAAATATTCTAAGAAATTCCCTACCTTCATGTCCTGAGTTTTGTAAATCAATTAGTCAATAGTTCATAGGGGATGAAATTAATCCATAGGGAAAGTACAAGGCTAAAAAACCAATAAATGCCTCTTATATCCCTCTCTCTGTATAATATTTTAACCTTAGTTCTCTGCTTTGTTGGCAGAGACTGTGAAATTAGATAATTCCTACATTTATATGCTTCCAATAATAATACTTTTACTAGTATGAGAATTTCAACACACAATAAGTAAACCTTATGACATTTCTTCTTTTTTTCACCATTGCTGGTGTCAATGTGTCAATAAAAGTTAGAATGTCTGATTCCTCCTAATCCTCCAATGCTTATAAAGTGACACATTTTATTTATACTTTTAAAATGCATATTTAATTCTTTTATTCTGTATTTTTCTGCTCAGTGGATGAATATTGAGTAGGGCAACTTGCCAGCTCTCCACTGGAGAACTGGGATCTGGCACTCCCTCCACTTTCAAAACACACTCAAGCAAAGCTCCTTGTTCACATAGGGCTCACATTAAGAAGCAAACTCAAAATATCTTCAAACAACACCAGACACCCTGCTTTATGTACTTAAAGAAGGTCAGTAGTCTTTCTCATGCCAAGGAAAGCATATGATTTAAATTTCAGAACATGATTTCATCTAAAACTTGCAAAAATGTTTTTATTTGACTGGAAAGTTAAAGAAGAAAAGAAAGTTGTTGCTGTTTGCATATGTTAACTCAATACCTTCAGTGATATTTCTCTAACAACCACAAACTCTTGAATTCTCTAAGGTGGGCAATGTAATTTTTTAAAAGTTAGTAGGCTTGGGCTTCCCTGGTGGTGCAATGGTTGAGAATCTGCCTGCCAATGCCAGGGACACGGGTTCGAGCCCTGGTCTGGGAAGATCCCACATGCCGCGGAGCAACTGGGCCCGTGAGCCACAACTACTGAGCCTGTGCGTCTGGAGCCTGTGCTCCAGAACAAGAGAGGCCATGACAGTGAGTGGCCCCCGCTTGCCACAACTAGAGAAAGCCCTCGCACAGAAACGAAAACCCAACACAGCCAAAATTTAAATTAATTAATTAATTAATTTTAAAAAAGTTAGTAGGCTTTCAAAATGACATTTTGTTCTTCTGTGATAAAACAGCTTATCTACCAACCAAATAAAGAGTTTTTAAAACTCCAGGGCAAATCACAGTAGGTGTGGTGGTGGGGGAACAACTTTATGAACATACACAAGAACAGCATGTTTAATCTCTTAATTTTATTACCGTAAATTTATTTTCATTTGTCTCTGTAACACAGCAGGAACAGAAGAGGGAGATTCCGTGCAAGTGAACAAAAATAGCTCATTTAAGTGCATAAGTTCTGTAGATGTAAATTAAGCTCTCCTTAGTTTCAAAGCTCAGAAAGTTTTAAAGTAAATCATTAGATCTCTCTCGTTACCAATGACATGTTTCCATCTATTACCTTGTTTTCATTCTTTCTCCTCTTGAACATGCCAATTTGTACAAAGAGAAAAGACACTGAACTAAATTTTTAAAACCTGAAAGTTCTTGTCCAATTGCCTTTCTGTGAACCAGAATACAGTCCAAAGGGGAGGCAGGGCATCCCAGTTTTTTTCTTTTTTTCAATTTCTTTAAAATTTTCTTTTCTGCTATTTTTTTAATAAAGATTGTATATGTTTAAGATGTGCAACGTGATGATTAGATATATATATGCATAGTGAAAGGATTGCTACTATATTCATTGCAGCATTATTCACAATAGCCAACACATGGAAACAACCTACGTGTCTATTCGTTGATGAATAGATAAAGAATTTGTGGCATATATATGCAATGAATATTATTCAGCCTTAAGAAAGAAGGTGATCTTGCCGTTTCTGACAATATGGATGAACTTGAAAGACATTACACTAAGCGCAATAAGCCAAACGCAGAAAAAGAAAAACTGCATAATCTCACTTATACGTGGAATCTAAAAAAGTCAAATGCATAGCAGCAGAGAGTAGAATAGTGGATACCAGGACAGGGAAGTGGATGAGATGTTGGTCAAAGGGTACAAGTAAAAGGGTTTGAGGTGACCAGTATAATCAATTAGAGTTGTTAATCTAGTTGCCTAGTGTTTTTACAACAGAGTAAGACTTTAGCTGCTTACCAACCGAATGGGTTAAAAAGTTTAAAATTTTATTAAATCATTAGTATCATTATTCATATTTATTGACTAGCTACTGTGTGCAGTACATCAGAATCCACCCCAGTCAAATATAACATCAAATTGGTCTGAATGCAATTTTCTTGGAATTTTTAACCAGTTGTTTTGACATAATTATAGACATGAACTAAGTTCTAGAAGTTCAAATTTCTTGAGTTTTTTCTTATTTATTCTTGGGGTTTTCTTGTCCCATTAGCAATTTCCTAGAACATTTGCATATGAAAGAATATGGTATTTCCCTTCAAGTTTCCCACATGCAGAGGATGCTTCCCCAAACCATGTCAACTCCTTATATTTCCACTATCACTTGGGCACAAGCGATATCTGTGGAGATTATATATATCTGCCTTCAAAAAGCAATGATCCTGAAGGCAGTTGTTTTTATAAGCAGAATAGTTTTCCTTGCCACGATAAGAAATGGTTAAAAAAAGCATCTAGATGAGATGAAATTACAACCAGCATTCCATCCTCTACCTTTCTCAATGCTCTATCCTCCATTCCTCTATATTGTTTATCTTTTACTAAGTTTCTAAAGAATGGGAGTTATGACGGTGCTACAGTAGTTCCTGCCTTCCCTAATACCTACCACCATACTTTGTTTAGGAATTGTTAACATGATTTTTAGCATTGTTAAATTACAAATTCTACAGTCAACTTTATCCTTTATATCTTCCAGGATAAGAAACCAAAGAATACTAAGGTTTTGTACTTGCGGCTGCTATTATGAGGAAATCAGAAGATAGGTATGTCTGAAAGGAACTTTTCAAGTGAGAAGGATGTGCTTCTTTCATTGTTTTTCTTTAACTGAGCCATCTTAAATTCATTTGTTCAATACTGAATCAATTTAGAAATCCACATCTTCACTTTAATTTGTCTTCTCTTTTTAAATTTTCTTTTCTCAGTCAGTTCTTTTTTTTTTACATCTTTATTGGAGTATAACTGCTTTACAATGGTGTGTTAGTTTCTGCTTTACAAGAAAGTGAATCAGTTATACATATACATATGTTCCCATATCTCTTCCCTCTTGCGTCTCCCTCCCTCCTACCCTCCCTATCCCACCCCTCTAGGTGGTCACAAACCACCTAGCTGATCTCTCTGTGCCATGTGGCTGCTTCCGACTAGCAATCCACCCTATGTTTGGTAGTGTATATATGTCCATGCCACTCTCTCACTTCGTCACAGCTTACCCTTCCCCCTCCCCATGTCCTCAAGCCCATGCCCTAGTAGGTCTGTGTTTTATTCCCATCCTATCCCTAGTCTCTTCATGACATTTTTTTTCTTAGATTCCATATATATGTGTTAGCATATGGTATTTGTTTTTCTCCTTCTGACTTACTTCTCTCTGTATGACAGACTCCAGGTCTATCCACCTCACTACAAATAACTCAGTTTCATTTCTTTTTATGGCTGAGTAATATTCCATTGTATATATGTGCCACATCTTCTTTATCCATTCATCTGTTGATGGACACTTAGGTTGCTTCCATGTCCTGGCTATTGTAAATAGAGCTGCAATGAACATTTTGGTACAAGACTCTTTTAGAATTATGGTTTTCTCAGGGTATATGCCCAATAGTGGGATTGCTGGGTCATATGGTAGTTCTATTTGTAGTTTTTTAAGGAACCTCCATACTGTTCTCCATAGTGGCTGTATCAATTTACATTCCCACCAGCAGTGCAAGAGTGTTCCCTTTTCTCCACACCCTCTCCAGCATTTATTGTTTCTAGAGTTTTTGATGATGGGCATTCTGTCCGGTGTGAGATGATATCTCATTGTAGTTTTGATTTGCATTTCTCTAATGATTAATGATGCTGAGCATTCTTTCATGTGTTTGTTGGCAATCTGTATATCTTCTTTGGAGAAATGTCTATTTAGGTCTTCAGCCCATTTTTGAATTGGGTTCTTTGGTTATTAGGCTGCATAAGCTGCTTGTAAATTTTGGAGATTAATCCTTTGTCAGTTTCTTCATTTGCAAATATTTTCTCCCATTCTCAGGGTTGTCTTTGGTCTTGTTAATGGTATCTTTTGCTGTGCAAAAGCTTTTAAGTTTCATTAGGTCCCATTTGTTTATTTTTGTTTTTATTTCCATTTCTCTACAAGGTGGGTCAAAAAGGATCTTGCTGTAATATATGTCACAGAGTGCTCTGCCTATGTTTTCCTCTAAGAGTTTGATAGTGTCTGGCCTTACTTGTAGGTCTTTAACCCATTTTGAGTTTATTTTTGTGTATGGTGTTAGGGAGTGTTCTAATTTCATACTTTCACATGTAACCATCCAGTTTTCCCAGCATGACTTATTGAAGAGGCTATCTTTTCTCCACTGTATATTCTTGCCTCCTTTATCAAAGATAAGATGACCATATATGTGTGGGTTTATCTCTGGGCTCTCTATCCTGTCCCATTGATCTATATTTCTGTTTTTGTGCCAGTACCATACTGTCTTGATTACTGTAGCCTTGTAGTATAGTCTGAAGTCAGGGAGCCTGATTCCTCCAGCTCCATTTTTCGTTCTCAAGATTGCTTTGGCTATTCGGGGTCTTTTGTGTTTCCATACAAATTGTGAAATTTTTTGTTCTAGTTCTGTAAAAAATGCCAGTGGTAGTTTAATAGGGATTGCATTGAATCTGTAGATTGCTTTGGGTAGTAGAGTCATTTTCACAATGCTGATTCTTCCAATCCAAGAACATGGTATATCTCTCCATCTGTTTGTATCATCTTTAATTTCTTTCATCAGTGTCTTATAATTTTTGGAAACAGGTCTTTTGTCTCCTTAGGTAGGTTTATTCCTAGATATTTTATTCTTTTTTTTGCAATGGTAAATGGGAGTGTTTCCTTAATTCCATTCTCAGATATTTCATCATTAGTGTATAAGAATGCCAGAGATTTCTGTGCATTAATTTTGTATCATGCTACTTTACCAAATTCATTGATTAGCTCTAGTAGTTTTTGGTAGCATCCTTAGGATTCTCTTTGTATAGTATCATGTCATCTGCAAACAGTGACAGCTCTCTACTTCTTTTCTGATTTGGATTCCTTTTATTTCTTTTTCTTCTCTGATTGTTGTGGCTAGAACTTCCAAAACTATGTTGAATAAGAGTGGTGAGAGTGGGCAACCTTGTCTTGTTCCTGATCTTTGTGGAAATGGTTTCAGTTTTTCACCATTGAGAACAATGCTGGCTGTGTGTTTGTCATATATGGCCTTTATTATGTTGAGCAAAGTTCCCTCTATGGCTACTTTCTGCAGGGTTTTTATCATAAATGGGTGTTGAATTGTGTCAAAAGCTTTTTCTGCATCTATTGAGATGATCATATGGTTTTTCTCCTTCAGTTTGTTGTTATGGTGTATCACGTTGATTGATTTGCATATATTGAAGAATCCTTGCATTCCTGGAATAAACCCCAGTTGATCATGGTGTATGATCCTTTTAATGTGCTGTTCGATTCTGTTTGCTAGTATTTTGTTGAGGATTTTGCATCTATGTTCATCAGTGATACTGGCCTGTAGTTTTCTTTCTTTGTGACATCTTTGTCTGATTTTGGTATCAGGGTTATGGTGGCCTCGTAGAATGAGTTTGGGAGTGTTCCTCCCTCTGCTATCTTTTGGAAGAGTTTGAGAAGGATAGGTGTTAGCTCTTCTCTAAATGTGTGATAGAATTTGCCTGCGAAGCCATCTGGTCCTGGGCTTTTGTTTGTTGGAAGATTTTTAATCACAGTTTCAATTTCAGTGCTTGTGATTGGTCTGTTCATATGTTCTATTTCTTCCTGGTTCAGTCTCAGAAGGTTGTGCATTTCTAAGAATTTGTCCATTTCTTCCAGGTTGTCCATTTTATTGGCATACAGTTGCTTGTAGTAATCTGTAATAATCTTTGTATTTCTGCAGTGTCAGTTGTTACATCTCCTTTTCCATTTCTAATTGTATTGATTTGAGTCTTCTCCCTTTTTTTCTTGATGAGTCTGGCTAATGGTTTATCAATTTTGTTTATCTTCTCAAAGAACCAGCTTTTAGTTTTATTGATCTTTGCTATCGTTTCCTTCATTTCTTTTTCATTTATTTCTCATCTGATCTTTATGATTTCTTTCCTTCTGCTAAATTTGGTGGGGGGGTTGTTCTTCTTTCTCTAATTGCTTTAGGTGTAAAGTTAGGTTGTTTATTCGAGATGTTTCCTGTTTCTTAAGGTAGGATTGTATTGCTATAAACTTCCCTCTTAGAACTGCTTTTGCTGTATCCCATAGGTTTTGGGTCGTCGTGTCTCCATTGTCATTTGTTTCTAAGTATTTTTTGATTTCCTCTTTGATTTCTTCAGTGATCACTTCGTTATTAAGTAGTGTATTGTTTAGCCTCCATGTGTTTGTATTTTTTACAGATCTTTTCCTGTAATTGATATGTAGTCTCATAGCGTTGTGGTCAGAAAAGGTACTTGATACAATTTCAATTTCCTTAAATTTACCTAGGCTAGATTTGTGCCAAAGATGTGATCTATCCTGGAGAATGTTCCATGAGCACTTGAGAAAAATGTGTATTCTGTTGTTTTTGGATGGAATGTCCTAAAAATATCAATTAAGTCCATCTTGTTTAATGTATCATGTAAAACTTGTGTATCCTTATTTATTTTCATTTTGGATGATCTGTCCATTGGTGAAAGTGGGGTGTTAAAGTCTCCTACTATGATTGAGTTACTGTCGATTTCCCCTTTTATGGCTGTTAGTATTTGCCTTATGTATTGAGGTGCTCCTATGTTGGGTGCATAAATATTTACAATTGTTATATCTTCTTCATGGATCGATCCCTTGATCATTATGTAGTGTCCTTCTTTGTCTCTTTTAATAGTTTTTATTCTAAAGTCTATTTTGTCTGATATGAGTATTTCTACTCCAGCTTTCTTGTGATTTCCATTTGCATGGAATATCTTTTTCCATCCCCTCACTTTCAGTCTGTATGTGTCCCTAGGTCTGAAGTGGGTCTCTTGTAGACAGCATATATGTGGGTCTTGTTTTTGTATCCATTCAGCCAGTCTGTGTCTTTTGGTGGGAGCATTTAATCCATTTACATTTAAGGTAATTATCAATATGTATGTTCCTATTACCATTTACTTAATTGTTTCAAGTTTGTTTTTGTAGGTCTTTTCCTTCTCTTGTGTTTCTTGCCTAGAGAGGTTCCTTTAGCATTTGTTGTAAAGCCGGTTTGGTGGTGCTGAACTCTCTCAGCTTTTGCTTGTCTGTAAAGGTTTTAATTTCTCCATCAAATCTGAAAGAGATCCTTGCTGGGTAGAGTAATCTTGATTGTAGGTTTTTCTCCTTCATCACTTTAAATATTTGCTGTCACTCCCTTCTGGCTTGCAGAGTTTCTGCTGAAAGATCAGCTGTTAACCTTATGGGGATTCCCTTGTGTGTTATTTGTTGTTTTTCCCTTGCTGCTTTTAATATGTTTTCTTTGTATTTAATTTTTGATAGTTTGATTAATATGTGTCTTGGTGTGTTTCTCCTTGGATTTATCCTGTATGGGACTCTCTGTGCTTCCTGGACTTGATTGACCATTTCCTTTCCCATATTAGGGAAATTTTCAACTATAATCTCTTCAAATATTTTCTCAGTCCCTTTCTTTTTCTCTTCTTCTTCCGGGACCCCTAGAATTTGAATGTTGGTGCGTTTAATGTTGTCCCAGAGGTCTCTGAGACTATCCTCAGTTCTTTTCATTCTTTTTTCTTTCTTCTGCTCTGCAGTAGTTATTTCCACTATTTTATCTTCCAGGTCACTTATCCGTTCTTCTGCCTCAGTTATTCTGCTATTGATCCCATCTAGAGTATTTTTAATTTCATTTATTGTGTTGCTCATCGTTGCTTGCTTCCTCTTTATTTCTTCTAGGTCCTTGTTAAATGTTTCTTGCATTTTCTCTATTCTATTTCCACGATTTTTGATCATCTTTACTATCATTACTCTGAATTCTTTTTCAGGTAGACTGCCTATTTCCTCTTCATTTGTTAGGTCTGGTGGGTTTTTACCTTGCTCCATCTGCTATGTGTTTTTCTGTCTTTTCATTTTGCTTATCTTACTGTGTTTGGGGTCTCCTTTTTGCAGGCTGCAGGTTCGTAGTTTCTGTTGTTTTTGGTGGCTGTCCCCAGTGGCTAAGGTTGGTTCAGTGGGTTGAGTATGTTTCCTGACCTGATTGAGGGGACTAGTGCCTGTGTTCTGGTGGATGAGGCTGGATCTTGTCTTTCTGGTGGCCAGGTCCATGTCTGGTGGTGCGTTTTGGGGTGTCAGTAGCCTTATTATGATTTTAGGCAGCCTCTCTGCTGTGTGCTCCCTGCTAGTGTTGGAGGGTCTCCTGCAGAGGCGGGAGGTGGCTGTGTCTCACCATGAGGACCTCCCTGTCAATTCTTAAGTTTAGAATTTTGTAGCCACTTGAGTTTTTCTCCATCTCTTATGCCGAGGCAATACTCAAGTCTTGTTAGCATTATTTAGACATGTTTATACCTTAACTTTAGTTTCCAGAGAAAATATGTCATTCTAAAACACTATTTCCCTGTGAATGGATTATTACAGCCTACTTGTCTCTACAGTCTTTTTTCTCCCTGATGAAGCCTACTCAGTAAACCATGGCTAATCTAATTTCCTTTAAATGATACACCCATCATCTCATTCATCTTCTCAAAAACCTATGGTATTTCCCTATTTACCAGTACTACTCTGCATGACTTCCAAAGCCTTCTATAATTGGATGACCCTTAGCTTAATGCTCGAGTCAATTTCCCACTTTTCCATAACACAATTACTCTGCTTTCATCAGGCTATTTTCTACACTGTTCTGCTCATGTTATCCAAATAACCTTCAAGGTTCAAGAAGGTCACAGCTCCTCCATGAATTCTCCTCTCTGTGCCACAGCCTATACTGAGCAATTTCCTTCACAACCCTCCTTTATGACTCCTTGTGTTGGCACTTAATTTTATAGTCGTGAATTTTAAAAATTATTATAAATGTTATGTTATTTTCATCTTATCTTCCTAACCAAAGTAGGACGGCATGGGCCATTATTTGTTTTCTTGCAGATGTTCTACACAACCGAGAATATCATTATATACATACTAGATCCTCAATGAATATCTAATGATAAAGAAACTGTCAATATTTATTGATAAGGAGAGTTAAATGAGTTAAATCTCACTTCTGAATTTTTGACTTATTGCCATCAGACCATCCACTGAGCAAATGAGCACACTTGCCATGTACACCTTCTTCCATCATTTAATTTAACAGAACACAAGTGCTTCCTTGTTTAATATAGCCTGTCAATTTATAAAACTTTACCAAAATTGAGCTAATAATTCATGTTTTAAAAACAGACTTTGGCAATTTAGAGATTCTGTATATTGTGTAGATTGACAGTTATCATCTATTTTACACTGTGGTAGTTGACATTTCTATAGCATACAGGTCAGACATGCCATTATTTTTCTTTTCATCGTCACATGTGTAGCCTTCCATTCTGAAATTCATAGTTTACAAAGATATATAACATACCTATATTTTTCAGTTCCAGTCGTAATCGCAAACTTTCAGACTAGGACAGAACCTTAGAGTTTATCTAATTCAAATGACCAATCTAATGCTTGAATCTTTTATATGAAATTTATTCAACACACAGTCACTGAACACCTCACATGTACTAGTCACTAAAGCAGATAGTACTTGACTACATGTAGTAATTTGCAACTCTCAATGGTGTGAAGCCACCCATTCTATCAGATAATGCCTTGTTGGAGAGGCCTCCCTTGTATTTCACTGAAATATGCTCTCTGGAACTTCCTTTGTTTATCTCATTTTTAGTTATTAGGACACTATAAAACAATTCTAGTATCTGTTCTGCAGGACAAGCCATTAGTATTTAAGATAGCTCTCATACTACCCTAGAGTAATATTTCTCTTCTCTCTGTCACAACACTTCAACTCTTTCCAGTTTCCCAATGATTTGGTTCCAAGTCTCCTCACCACCCTGATTGTTCTGCCCTAAATATGTTCCAGTGCTGTTCTTATCAAGCTTATCAGATTTAATGACCATATTTTGCTACATCCCCTTTACTGAAATTAAACTCATAGGTAATATAGCCTACCTACACACATCACCTATAAAAGGCTATATAATTCTTGAACTTTAATATAAATGAGAAATTCAATGAAATAGATTTATAATAAATAACATATTTTACAATGTGAAAGTTACAATTAAAAACTTTTTTAAAGACAAAAATCACCCCAAGTTTTCAAAGTGTCCCCTGGGGGACAGCAGCCACCCCCACAATGCCCTTTTCCAGCTGGTCTAAAGTTTTTTAAAATAAGGTGGCTAATTTTGAATGCAGCCCTTTGTATGTAATCTAACGTACTCATAAAGAGTAAAATTATCTTTTGTTTCTTCTACGTACTGTACTTCTATTATTGCAGTCTAAAATCAGAGGACCTTTCTTATTCACTCTTTGGGATTATTATTAAATAAAATCCCAAAGTCTTTTAACATGGATTTCTAAGTGTGAAGCCATGTCATTTTGCTTTTATACTTAAAAATTTTAAATATGCACATTTAGCACATATTCCTATTAAATGTCACCACACTAGATTTGGAACATTGCCCCAATCTATTGAGATTTTTGAATCATGTTTGCTATGTTTCATATTCATTCTGCTTCCCAGTTTAATTTCATCTCTAAATTTCATCAATATTCCTTTTATGTCCTTATCAAAAAAAAAAAAAAGGACTGGGAGAACCACTTAGCTAACTTCTAGGAAATGTACTGAGAATATTATAGAAGAGTTGAGACAACATGGCTATCTATTTAAGAATGCTTGCTCTAGAGTCAGTATTGGGTGCAAATCAAAGCGTTGCTACTTTACTGGCTGTGCAAACTTGGAAAACTCTGTGCCTCAGTTTCCTCATCAGCCAAAAGGGGTTGAATACAGTACTTCCATAGACTTGTTTTAAAGAACTAAGATAATATTCTATGGGTCTGGTGCTTGGTAAATGCTCAGTAAATGTCTTAATGTTTCAAGAGCTCAAGTCATGTACTTGTTACTGCGTTGAGTCACTAGCCCAGCCATTGTTCTGGTTGAATCAACTATTTACAAATCTGGGAAACATTTTCCCCCAATGAATAAATTATTTATTGCTATGCAAAAAATTACCCCAAAACATAATAGCTTAAAACAATACACATTTATATTATCTCACAGTTTTTGTAGATCAGAAAAATCTGGGTACAGCTTACGTGCATTTCTATGGCTCAGAGTGTGTCATCAGGCTGCAATCAAGATGTCAGCCTGGGCTGTGGAGTCATCTCATAGCTCACCTGGGGACAGGGGAGGGGGAATCCTGTGGCTGTAGGCAGGCTGACATCAAGTCCTTTACCAAGTGAGTCTCTCTAAAAGGCAACTCACAACGTGGCAGCTGGCTTCTCTCTCACAGTGAACCAGTGAGAGAAGAAGGGAGGAGATGGACGTCACAGTCTTTTGTAAATTACTCATGGAAGTGACATCCCATCATCTTTGCCGTATTAAATTGGTTAGAGTCAAGTCACTAGGCCAGTCGAATGCCTAGTGGGGATTATATAAGGGTACGGAAACTAGGAGGCAGAGCTCATTGGGGACCATCTCAGAGGCTATGTACCACAACTAGCAAGATGCTGGCAGGGCAAGATAGGAAGGCTGGGGATCACCCAGATTAGGGTAGCTTTCCAAATCACTCAATGGCCAGGCACTGAGACTGTAGCATATTGACTTACCTCATGCCACACTCACCCCTTTTATGGTACTGGCAAAGGCCCAGAAAAGAATATTGTAGTGGACACAGTGCGATGGGGGAAAGGACACTGGCCTGGTTGGAATCTCGCCTCTGTCACTTACTAGCTATTTTACTTCACTAAACCTGAGTGTCTTCATCTATAAAGTTGAAAGAATGCCATCTGTTACACAGATTCGTTGTGAAGTATAGAGATAATATACGTAAACTCTGTAGTGCAACACAGGTTATCAAAAACTGGAAGCTATTATAAACAAATATATATATGATATATATCATATTTTATATGTACGATATATATAGTATATCTATTTAAATAGATGCAAATATATGTAAATAATAATTTTTAATTTAAAAAATATATGTGATGTACACACAGGTCCTGGCAAAGTTCCCGATACATAGTAGTCATCCATGTAAGTGTCCGGTGAATGAGTTTGGTCTCCTATCCTTCCATTCTGTCTCTTTGTCACACTAGAATGACAATTCACTGAAAGGAAAGACTTTATGTCCCATTAATCTTTGTATTTCCTAATATCTAATGCCTTCTAGCATATCACAGGCATGTAATAAATCCTTGTTGAATAAATACAACCATTAATCATTAATCATTCACATTGCAATCTACCTTATTGTCCTAGCATCTTGCCCCACTTTTTTCCTTTTTTTCACAAGCATATCTGTGATCATTTCAAATGCATATTCCATAAGAGGTCTCTTTAGTTAGAGAGGACATATTGTAAAGTAATTGTTTCTTCTTTAATGTATATCCCAAAGAACAGTATGATATGGTCTACCTGAAGGAAATTAGGATATGAGCAAAGTCAGTATTCTGCATTCTTCCTTCATTTCCAGCTTTTTTTCTTTTCAAAATATTTTAACCATTTTCTCCCCTTCTATTCTATTCCTCATGTCCTTTTCCTCTAAGCAATCCTTCCTGTCTTTTTTTTTTCCTTCCTGTCTTTGATCCTACTGACTCTGACGACAAGTAAGTAATGGTTTAATGTATATTCATGTATTTACATTTCAAGAGTCCTGTTGGGAGAGGAATCCCTAATGGTGAGATGTAATATATTGTGGCACCTAAAGGGGGGCACTTGTAGAAATATTGGAGTTTTCTTCTCTGTCCCTTAAATCTCGACATTTCCTATACTACATTAGTCTATGATAATTATAACTTTACAGTTTTTAACTAATGGATATTTTTGTTGTTGCTGTAGTTCAGAGTTCACAGGTAATAATCCTTTTATATATTTTATGTGCCTCCTTTCCATAATTAATTGAAGTAGTTTTAAAAAATAATATTCAAAGAAAATTAAAATCAGATCAAGAAAAAGTGGAAAAGTTGATATAGCTGCCATAGTTAAGTATCAAGTTTGTCTCTGTGCTTCCTAGCAGCCAAGGGGAAAAAAATTAAATGATTTTTACTATATACTGTACACATATTGTGTGCCAGGAACTTTGCTAGGTGCACTGACATTGTATCTATCTTCACTACAGCCATGGAGAGTAGGTGTTATAATCCTCATCTTACAGATGAAGTTACTGAAATAGGAAAAATTATCTTGCCCACTGTCACAAAACTAAACCCTTAAGTGGAGCCAAGATTCAAATCCAAGGACTCGCTGACTTCATAGTCTGCACTCCTATATAGTTCTCATGGTCAGAAAGGAGGAAATATAATAATTCCAGAGATAAAGGCTTTTGTCATTATATTATAAAATTAATTTTCTGTGTGACATTGTATAAAGGGGACATTAAACAATGTGATGAACAGTGCCCTTCATAACAGATTTACAATAAATGCAGAACGAATATCCGTATAGCTGTTTGGCTATTTTTTTAATGACCTTTGATAACTGCCTAAAGCATAACATTAAAGTGCAAGCGAGTGAAACTGATTCAGCGAATACTAAGCTAATATGATCCTATGATACAGTCTCCTGGTGGCCTAAGGTGATTCAAGAATAAAACTGAAAGTATGTGAATCAGCCTTCAGAATGCTATTATATTTTATTAGCAAGGGTTTGGATAGAGGCCGAATTCATTTGTTCATTCATTCAGCAAAAGCGCATGGGCCATCTATATGCCAGGCAGTGTGCTAGGTTCTGGGGATCCAAATATATTTTTAAAAATATTTCTACTTCAAAGGGGCCTGCACTTATTTTAGAATTAGATGAGTCAATGCCTGCAATGACGTAAGTTAATTGCTATCATGGAAGTATGTACGTACTGTACAAAAAAAGATGCTCTTAGGCCTATCTGGTAGAGTCAAAGAAGTGATCATAGTGGAGAAGGTAATATTTGACTTGACGGTAGCAAAAGTTCTTCCCTCCAAGCTGTGTTCAGTTAGAAGTGGTTGATCAAACAGCATGAAGTTTTGGGGTTCTGATGTACCAGTTAAGCAGAGATCCAAGGTCTCTAAAATTTCTGTCAGTATTATTTAACAAACACCGATTATTTCTACGGCATGCTAAATACTGGAGATACAGTAGGGAACACAATGGATACTGCCTCTGTCCTCACGAAGTTTTCATTCAATATTTTGGTAGATACAGACATTAAACAAAGAGTCACAGAAATAACCATGCCATTTCACCTGGTGAATGCCATGAAATAAAGTTAAGGGGATCTCCATGTAAAATAGATCAGACCTAGTCTGGGTAGTCAAGGAGAGTTTCCATAAGAAAGTGGTAACTTACCTAAAATCTGAAGGATAAGAACTTAACAAGGTCAGGTATCTGTGGGGGGTAAAAGGTGGGAAGACCTGCAGGTAGAAAGCTTTCCAGGCAGAGAGAACAGCATGCAAAAAAGATCTGAGGCTTGAAGTTATGTAATGTCCTTGAAGAAATTAAAAAGGGCCAGTGTGTCTTGGAGCAGAAAAAGCAATGAAAAGAAGGTAGACATGTAGCTGGAGAACATAAGTCAGATCATGCTGGGTCTCGTAGGCTGTGTTAGAGATTTTGGTCTTTATCCTAAGACAGTAGGAAAACACCGGTTTGTTTAAATCAGATCAGTGACATGGCCATAGTTGCATTTTGAAAATATCACTCTGGCTGCAGTGTGGAGAGTTTAATGGAGGAGAGCAAAAGTGGTTGCAGGAAAATCAGTTAGGAGGCTATTGTAGTTGTCAAGTCAAGATGAAACAGTGGCTCAGGAAAGGGTGGTAGCAGTGGAGAGGGTGAGAATTGAGTGGATTTGAAAAATGTTAGATGATAGATATGGGACCTGAAGATGAGGAGCATTGGGTTTCAAGGATAATTCTTAGCACTCAAGTTTACACAGTTGGATCGATGGTGGTGCTATTCATTAAGATAGGAAACAATAAAAGATCAAGTGCATGGGAGTCAAATTCAAGATCTTGAGCTTATACATGCTGAGTTTGAAGTTCTTTCTTGATGTCCAAAATGTCAAGTAGAAAGTTGGCCATGTCAGTTTGGGACAAAGATAAAAAGTTGGGAGGCATTGGTATATATGGTGTAGTTGAGGCTAGGTGTAAGTGGGTATCTAAGTTAGGGAAAATAATAACTGGGTATCTCTATCCAGTTAAGACACTACAGAACATGGAATAGAATTGTTTATCAATGAACTTCACGGGCTTCCTTTATGTACCCATCTGATATTAGAGCGTGATCTATATATATTTTTACAGTCACTTCTGTCCAATTTAACTACTATCATCAGTGGGGAATGCCCCCAATCAAAGAAAAGATCTATTTTTTTGTACAGTGGTTCATATTTATTTTGACATCTATTAGCAGTAGGAACCCCAATCTGGCTGGTTCATAGAATGAAACCTTTCAAACTATCCTTTGATCATCTACTAGCATACTATAAAGTTGTTCTTACAATACATTCTTCCCATATGAATATTTATCTATAACTCTATAGATAACCCTAACACTAACCCTATCGATTGGACAGAATGTTTATCTATAGGTTGGATAGATAATGGAGATTGATGAGCTGTATGTGAGCAGACAAGTAGCTAGCTCTCCAAATATTTTATCCCTGTGTGTACTAGTTTTTAGTAATGGTGTGTGTGTGTGTTGCACTGCAGTTCACACTCAAAAAGCCCCTTTCTGCAGCTTCCAAGTTGTCTTCATAAAGTTAAATAAGAGAAAGGAGGGAAAGCCATTAGGGTTTAAGAGAAATTTATTAAGAGCTTATAGTCTTCCAGACACTGTTCTTAGTGGGTTTTATGTATTAACTCATTCAATCATCAAAACTACCCCAGGACATAGGTGTTATTATCCTATGTTTATAGATAAGGGAATAAATCCAAAGAAGGTATACTAACTGACCCAGTTCCAAGACCAGAAAACCACAGAAACAGAATCAAACCATGTTATGTGGCTTCAAAGTCTACTCTCTTAACCACTACACTGTTGTGCCTCCCATGAAACATAACCAGCACTGAATCTACCCTCTCAATAAACAAAGTCCAAGCTTGGGCTCTGACACATTCCTTCCTCTTACAGAAGGTAGAGAGAAAGGGCAAGGAAGAAGTCATAGAGTCAAAATTGCCTCTTTCCCTATAATTCTGTTTCTAGTAAATGAAATAATGTGATAAATCTTTCCGTCATTCTCCCATCTGACAGCACATGCCTTTAGTAGTGCCTTTGTTGGGGGCAACATAGCCTGCTGAGTCATCTCTACCAGTTTCTGCATCATGAGGTTTGGAGGAAGCCTCCCATCTGACTACAAACCAGGTTCACAGCTGCTTATCTTAGGAGGCTTGACAAGGTCACAGCTTGAAATGCTATGGTTGTGTTATAATTAGAGAGTAAGTGAAAATTTATTCAATTTAATAATTCAAGAATAGTTTGCCTTGTGTCTGTTATAAATAACAGGGTATCATTATCATATATTATTTTCAAACAAGCTTAAGTAACTATATTTCTTTTTTTATTTAGTGCCTTATACTTGTTGATAAAGGTCATGGAAAAGCTATACATACAAATATAGACAAGATGTCAAAAATATTCTTGAGGATAGCCTTGCTTTACATCTATATACAATGTATCAGAAACAGTTATAAACTCCATTTCTGAAGACAAATGCCTTTATACCTGAGAATGTGCTCCAATCTCTAAAGCCTGTATTTGTAAGATCTATTTTTGTATAGAAGAATGTGAAAAGAAAGTTTCAGAATTGAACACTTCTTCAAAAAGACTTGTTGCTAACCTTCCAATTTTCTTATTACCCTGCCTTTCTCTTTCAGTGCCTTTGTCCTGAGACTATTTTACTTTTGAAGTGAAAAATAGTAATATTTTCAAAATAATTTGAGTCATATTTAACAACCAAGTTTATGTTCATTATATCACTGTAAAATAACCAATCTTCAGCCTTAACTAATTTTAAACTGGTAATCTAACATTTTTTGGCTAGACAGATCCTTTTCTTCATTCATAGATTAGAAAGGTAGACACAGTTGATAAAATTATCCAGTAGGCTGAAAAGAAACAAATAAATATAGAGAGATGAATTGATATAGATAATAATGTCACATAACTTGTTTGAATATATATAGATATATAGATCAATATAGATACCCATATTGAAGTTATATATATATATTTATATAACTTCAAACAAATTATGTGGCAATATTACAAATCAATTCAAATCCTTCACTTTCTCCCTTAAGTAATTTGATTTCAAAATATCTTACTTGTAATTTTTTTTTTTTGCGGTTCGCGGGCCTCTCACTGTTGTGGCCTCTCCCGTTGCGGAGCACAGGCTCCGGACGCGCAGGCTCAGCGGCCATGGCTCACGGGCCCAGCCGCTCCGCGGCATGTGGGATCCTCCCGGACCGGGGCACGAACCCGTGTCCCCTGCATCAGCAGGCGGATTCTCAACCACTGCGCCACCAGGGAAGCCCTTACTTGTAATTTTTTGATATTTCATTTTGTTTTCTCTCCTTTCTTCTATTAGTTTATCAACAGGACAATCAAGTTTTACGAACCATTTAGTGTATATCTAGAAGGATGTGATGGTGTGTAAGAAGTAGGAAACATTACCTAACTCCCTGAGGAGTTTACAATCTGATTAAGAAAATAACATTTAAACATATTAAGTGATTAGAGAACAGGATAAGACAGTGCCCTGAAACCACACATAAAAGCCCCTATCCAATGGAGGGGAATATTGTGTAGGGGAGACAGGTGAGGCTAATACAAATTTATCCGGGTATATGTTAGTAGCACAAAGGAATAATGAATGTACAAATAGATTAGTAAGGACTGACAAGATGTTTACACTCATACACACAGTGGTCTTCACAGGTAACAGAAAGTAATGGAGACCTTGACACTCAGAAGGCCATGCAGACATCTGAAATTTTATCATCAGGCCATTACATCTACTGCTTTAACAATAAATGTACTGTGCATGACTTTTATCAGACATTGTGTTTTCCTAAAAATGGAAGCAATAAAATGTAAATAAAGGTTCAAATTTGTAAGTTGATATAAAAAACTGTAAATCTCTCAACATAACTTGGCTCTGGTCTGGAAGTTTTACATCTTTAAGTACAAAGCTCAGAGAAATTTGAAAGTGTAGACATAAATGAAATGAAATGTGTTTCATGTGTTGTATTCCAGATGAAATTAACACACTTCTTTTATCAATACAAAATAGTAATCTGCACACTGACTACAAACACATTACTATACATAAATATTGCACGTTTATATTATCAAAAAAGTGGAGAGACATAATAGCAGGACAATTTATATGGGTGTTATTTTTACCAAACAAAAACCAAACAAATGTAGGCATATATTATTACATTTCATAAATATTAATTTAAAAGAATTTGTTAAAAAAATGTGCTTCAGAGATCGTATTTTTGCCTTTAAATATTCTACGGAAAGTGTTATACATAATTTGCATTCAGTATTTACTCATGTATTTTAGAAATTGTGTCTGTCTCTCAAAAATGCACAAGATGCAACACCTGTAAAATTTCCATGATGGGGTAGTTTACATGGCTTTTAAAGAGGCAGAAATAGAAAAACTGTATTTATAGGATAATATAGAGTAGTTGTTAGTCTTAAAAGCTTTGGAGTCAGAAAGGGATTCACAACCCAACTTTACCATTTACTAGCTGTGTGACCATGGGGAAGTCATCATTACTCTTTCTGGGCCTCAGTTCTCTCATTTTAAATTATGGCTATAAAAAGAGAACCTACCTCACCAAGTTATTGTGAGACTGAATGCACATAAAGCATTCGAAATATTTAGCACAGCCCTCCAGCCCATGACACAAATAGGCTCTCAATAAATAATAGCTGTTATAAGAATTATTTTTACAACTGAAATGTCTGTATCTATCTACATATATATATATATATCCCCAAACGTTCAGCCTATTTGTTCTACCACAACAGTAAAAAATATGCCATGAAGTCTTACTGTATAATATCCATTTTTCTGAGGTTGAATTTTTTTAAAAAAAGGAAAACATCATGGTAGGTTAAGTTAGAGGAATTTGCAGTTATTCTCGAGTAACATCGGTTCTAATTATGAAGTTGTCAGCACTCTTTTCATTGTCAGGTCACTCCCGATCCACCATCCTCACCCACCTCTTGATATCGCATTAAACATGGGGAGGAATATGGGGGAGAAGCGAGCACGGGGACTTCGCAGCTGGGCTGGAGTGGTGGGAAGGACCCATGGTTTACGTACTTGGAGTTTGTGCATTTGAGGTGGGGTCGCAAAAAGGGCTTGGTGAAGGGGCATAAAAGCAGCAACAAAGTAACTCCCATGCTTTCCACTGATAGATCAGAAAAGTGAATCCACCTCCCCTCCACATATGCACCCACTGAGCAAACACGGTTTTATGGCAGAAGATTGGGGTGTATGCAGGGTTGGTATCAGCCACCAGACACTTGTAACTCTGCGTTACTGAGCATGCGTGGATATGGGTTTGCCACTGCGGCTGCTCTGAAGCTGCAGAGCCACATATGGACCATCCAAATCCTTAGACTGCTAAACGCATGCTCTGAATTCCTACTCTTCACCATTGTGTTTATGTGGTTACATCCTTTTGGAAAGTTCTTCACTATCTGTGATTCTGGAAATCCTGTGCATCCCTCGCCCTCGGGGCCCTGCGCCAAGGTCCCAGGGGGCCTTGCACACGTGACAGGGCTCTGCCCAGGCTCCCCGGGCTCCTCCTGAGACTGACAGTGAGGACTGACCCTTCCCTCCCCGGAGCTATCCCTCCGTCTAGTAGCCCTCTTCCAGTCAGCTCCACCGCCTGAGGGCTCTGAGGTTCAAGAGAAGTCAACACCCTGAACACCCACGCCCATCCTCAGTTCCGTCCCCTCAGATCCTGAGGCTTCGCTCTTGACCACAGGGTCCTAACCCCACCCCGGCGGGAAGTGGAGCCCGGGGAACTACATTTGGAATGCACCCCTCAAAGATTCTGGTGCAGGAGCTCAGGGGACTCAATTTGAGAAATACAGGGAAAAACTGGTTTAAAAAATAGGTTGAAAATTTTTAACAGACACCAGTATTGGGGCTGAGACAGGAGGGGCTACAGGAGAGACCTAATGGGGAGGGCCTCTTTGCCTCTGCCAAGCACTACCATCCCTGGTCAAGTTCACTATCTAATTGCAGCAAAGTCTCCCAAAATTGCACCAAGGGCACATTTGTTTCTTCGACAGATAACTTCAGCGCTCCTTCTAGTCTCATACTTGACTGTATTTTAGCTTTCAGAATTATTTAAGTAAGGATTTTAAGAAGGCTACTTGGTTGCTGTCCAGAGGGTAGTGAAACTCCCCAAGTAGAATATCAGGGGGCTTGGGCAGGCGCACTAGATGTGTCCACACGGAGAAGGCTTGGGAATCCCCAAGCGCTGGTCCTGGGTGAGTCTCGCCCTCCTCGCGGGCTCCATTCCCCGCCCCCCCCCGCACCTATCCCACCCCTCCCAATCCGGCGTGTGCTACCCGGCACCCCAGGCCCGCTCCCTGCCCGCTCCTCCCGCCGCCTCCGCCCCCTCACACTCGCGCCCCGCGTCGTCCTCGTCCCACACCGACTTCGCTCCCGCCGCGCCGCCGGCCGCGCTTCCCGCCCTCGCTTCGATTCGCGCCGCCGCCGCCCTCGCCGCCGCGCGCCGACCGCGCTCCGCTCCCCACGGCCGCCTCTCCTCGCCCGGTCCGGCCGCCCTCGCCTCAGTCGCCGCCGCCGCCGCCGCCGCGGTCGAGACTCGGTCGGCTCGGCGCCCCGCGGCCGCCCCGGTGCCCCGTCGCCGCCGCCGCCGCTCGCCCGCCGCCCACCATGGCCCTGAGGCAAACAGGTAGCAGGAAGCGGAAAGCGCCGGCGCTCGAGGCGGCCGCCGCGGGCTCGTTGTCGATGGGCTCGGCGGCGGCGGACGGGCACGGGCCGTTGCCTCCCAAGAAGCCCAAACGGCCGGCGGCGCGGCGCTCGCTGCTGCACTACCTGAAGGGACGTGAGGTGGGCGCGCGGGGCCGCGCCGGGCTCCCGGGCTTCGAGGGCGAGCTGCGCGGCTACGCGGTGCGGAAGCTGCCCGAGCTGCTGAGGGAGCGCGAGCTGGCGCTGGGCACCCTCAACAAGGTGTTCGCGTCGCAGTGGCTGAACGCCAGGCAGGTGGTGTGCGGCACCAAGTGCAACACGCTCTTCGTGGTGGACGTGCATTCGGGCCAGATCACGCGCATCCCCCTGATGCGGGACCGCTGGCCCGGGTCGGCCCGCGCCCAGCCGAGCTGCGGCATCCACGCCATCCAGCTGAATCCCTCCAAGACGCTCCTGGCCACCGGGGGCGAGAACCCCAACAGCCTGGCCGTCTACCAGCTGCCCACGCTGGACCCCGTGTGCCTGGGCGACCGCCACGGCCACAAGGACTGGATCTTCGCCATCGCTTGGATGAGCGACACGGTGGCCGTGAGCGGCTCCCGCGACGGCACCGTGGCGCTCTGGAGGATGGATCCCGACATGTTCCAGGGCAGCATCGCCTGGCACAACGACGCGGGCCTCCCCGTGTATGCGCACATCCGTCCCAGGGACGTGGAGACCATCCCCAGGGCCAGCACCAACCCCAGTAACCGCAAGGTGCGGGCCCTGGCCTTCAGTGGCAAGAACCAGGAGCTGGGAGCCGTGTCCCTGGACGGCTACTTCCACCTGTGGAAAGCCCGGCGCAACCTGTCCAGGCTGCTGTCCATCAGGCTGCCCTACTGCCGAGAGAACGTGTGCCTGACCTACTGCGATGAGTTGTCCCTGTACGCGGTGGGCTCCCAGTCCCACGTCTCCTTCCTGGATCCACGGCAGCGCCAGCAGAACATCCGTCCGCTGTGCTCCCGAGAGGGCGGCACGGGTGTGCGCTCCCTGAGCTTCTACGAGCACATCGTCACCGTGGGCACGGGCCACGGCTCCCTGCTCTTCTATGACATCCGCGCGCAGAAGTTCCTGGAGGAGAGGGCCTCGGCCAGCCCGCACTGCTCTCCGGGGCCCGCAGGGAGGAAGCTCAAGCTCACCTGTGGCAGAGGCTGGCTCAACCACGATGACCTGTGGGTGAACTACTTCGGTGGCATCGGCGAGTTCCCCAACGCGCTCTACACTCACTGCTACAACTGGCCCGAGATGAAGCTCTTCGTCGCTGGGGGGCCTCTCCCTTCCGGCCTCCACGGGAACTATGCAGGCCTCTGGAGCTAAGGATGGCCTCCGTGTCCTCAAAGTGCCCAGATACACCTTCCAGTCCCCTCTCGCTTTCCTCCTTCACTCTGTGTTTGTGCTTTTTACTCTGTGTGGCTTTTATCTTCCAGGTGGAAAGGGTCCAACTTACCTCTGCTCAGTGTGTTAGGCCAAGAGAGAGAAAGAAACAGAAGACAAAAGTGGTCTCTTGGGCAATCAAAACTTGGCTTTAAGATTTTTCTGCACCTCCTCCAATATCACCATTTTTTTTTTTTTTTTTTACCTCTCTTACAAAGAATTTTGACTAATCCTTAACTGTATTCTCTCTGAGTGATTCACATATGCTCTTTCTCTTGGCTGATGTAGTCATGGTTCCGACAATTCAGTACTTTAGTTTTATCAATATTTCAACAGTATGTTCAGGTCTTTTACACATTTCAGATGTTTTTATGGAAAATGTGTGCTAAAAAGTGTCTTTTGGGCTGGTCTGAGGAACTACCCATCATGTAACAGAGCAGGTTTATAGCCCTGCTCCAATTAGAAAATGCATTTCAAGTTCTAGATTGCCACCATTTGGGGTATGTTTCATTTGGAGGTTGGAAACTCAGTGTTTGTTGTTTGTATATTGTTGGCATATAAAATACTTTAAAATATGTTCTCTTCGTTAAGAAATCTTACAATGATGTTCATCCTATTCATCACAGTTTTGTTAATTTAGTAGAAATTTAGCATCGGTACTCCCAGGCCCTCAACCTTCTTGTTTAAATCTGCTATATTATGGCCTGCTTCCTTGGGTAGCATTTATGCTACAGATTTTCAGAGCTAATCAAAACTGGCTTATATGTGGCAGGACGATCAGGGAGGTACTTTTTGGGGTAAACATTTCTTTACATTTCAGGTAACACTATCCAGGCAGTCGTTTACAGAGAAAGGCTGACTGTTGTGCTCAATGCAGGTGTTGACAATTTTTTATTGTATACCTGGATAAGTCTTCTATCTGGATTGAGTATATGATGTATTGCAGGAAAACAAATAAAACATGTTCAGCATTTTAGTAATTAAGTGCTAGGCTAAAGTTTTTGAATGCTTAAACATACTCTTTATTTTTTCTTATTTGTCCTTCTAGGAATATAGTTATCAAAGTCAAAATCTTCCAGGAGAGAAACTGAAGCCGAAATATCACCTATGCACACAGTACTCTGTACATTTGTTTTTGAACAGCAAACTTATGCTATTATGGGTTAAAAGATTCAATGACATCTTCAATATCTTAGCTAAATATACTTGCTACAGGTTAGGACAGTTAGGGGTCTTGTCGTGCTTTTAAGATGATTTAACACACTGTTTTTCATTTACACAAACATACATATTGTGCTTATAACCACCTACTCACATATACTGTGTATTTGTGTATATGTATATGTTACTTCCCATGTGAGGAAAAGGCACAGATGTATGCCATTTTACATATGGAGATATTTCATATATTTTAAACTACATCTATCAAGACTTCCCACTTGGTCTCTATTTTTGTTTTGTTTTATTTTAACTTAAGTGATACTTGCACATGAAAAAAGAATCATACTTTATAAAAGGTGTATAGTGAAAAGTGAGTCTCATACCCCAAGTTCCCTGATCTGCCCATAGCTCAAAAGCAGTACATCTTGTGTGTCTATACATATATAAACACATATGTATGTGTGTATGCAATTTTTATACAAATGGTAGCACATGTTTTACATACCTGTGCCTTTTTTATCGCAAAACCTTAGAGTCTTTCTCATACATATCTACCTGATTCATTTTTATTGTATATTATTCCCTAAAATATGCCTGGAACATATTTCATTTCTTCATTACACTTTTGATGAGCATTTATATTGGTTCTTATTTTCTGTTACTATGAACTGTTCTGCAGTGATTACTTAGGTGCATACATCTTTATGCACATGTGTAAGTGTATCTGCAGGGATAAATTTCTAGAAATGAAATTGCTGGGTCAATTTTATATTTAATAGCCATTGCCAAATTACCCTCCAAAGAGGTCCTATCAGCTTAACCTCCCATAAGTAATGTTTGCAAGCCTGCTTTACCACACTCTTGCCAACAGTGTGTCATCAAATTCTGTGCTCTTTGCCAATCAGATATCCACTTGATCTTGATCCTTTGTTTCTAAGCCACTGTGGCTGAGTTAACTAGATTTGTGGTCAGAGTACCAAGTAGGTTCTGAAACAAAGATCAAGAATATGAGGAAATGAGGGCAAGCAATAAAAATACTGTCAAACAAAAGGCAGAGAACACCTACAGTTCAGGTTCACATATCTGCAGATGGATTATAAAAGACTACATTTCTTAAATGCTTAGCTGGAGCTAGTAGCGTTTCCTGGTTTATTGCACCCTGGTTTCACTTGTATTCAATGCATCACATGTCACTGAAGAAAATCCAAGAAGGAGATGATGAGAGCCTGCACTAGGATATTTGAGGTAAGTGTGGAGAGGGAGGAAGGTATTAGAAAAATGAGGGGAAAATTAAGTGAACAAGCAGTATTTGGTATTTCACGTGAAGGGTGAAGAAAGCCAAAGAATTTAGGTGGACTCTAAGGCTCTGAGATTGAATGCAAATGAATAGTGGCAACAAATGAATATAGAAAATATAGCCACAGATGATACACGTGGAGGGTGATTAACTCAACTGGGGACATGTTGAATTTGCGGTGCCTATTTGGCATCAAGAGAACACACCCAGTGAAGAACTGGTTATATATTCCAGAATGAGATTTCTCATTACTGGGAAGGTGAGTGATATGAAACGCTGGGAAACGCTCTCTTTCAGAGGCAAGCAGAATAGAAGAGCCTTTAAAAGCAGGGCGGGGGGGCGGATATAAAATAGAAGAGGCTTATTTTACTCAAATGCCATGACCTCATCAGCATGAGACAACAAATATTTCTAATTATTTTATAATTATAATAACTTTTGAGTCTCCACATCAGTCACAAAAGGCCAGTTTTACTGCTGGCACCGGTATGCCTGGCAGTCATGCCAAAGCCCTGGCAGCCTCACAGAGGTGGAGTATCACCTAATCACCAGCTGCTACTAGCCTGTGTTTGAGTTCCTGCCTCAATCCCACAGGTGCAGGTCTCTGCCACTTCTCCCATTCTACCAAAGGACAAAGGGGGTGTCCAGCGGAGGATGCTCTTTTCCTCAGCATCACGATCACAAAAGCACAAATACAGAGAATTAGAGGTGAAAAAGAAAAAATAGCCACAGGCACAGATTTATTTATAAGGCAGGTAACTGTAAAATCTGAGTGAAGAAATTATCAGAAGATACAAAAAACTAAACTTTTTCCCAGAAGAAATGAGAAACAAGAACAGAAAACTGTGAATGCTATCTTGCTTAATCTTCCCTTTCCTCCAGGAGAATCACACACATAAACATATAAACATATAATAGGCATGCTCAGCCTGATGGTCTCACAAATAAATTATTTCACGTTGTCAAGGAATATGTCATTTTGAGCCACTTCAGGGCCCAAAGAGGAAAGTTTACTCTTTTCTATATGAGGCCAGCATACTAGTAATAAAAAACCTGACTAAAATTGTGCAAAATGAGAAGAGACCAGTTTTACATATATAGATAAATAAATGAAATGTATCTTTTAAAAACACTGAATATAATCCATCAGTGCATTAAAAGGAAACCATACCATGGCAAAGTGAAGCTAGTTCATTGAATGCAAGGCACGTTCACTAATGAGAAATCTATTATTTCAATGTATCATATTAACAGGTCAAATAAGACACATGCTCATGTTAATAAATTCTAATAAATAATTTAATAAAACCCTACTACAATTTTGATAAAGTCCTTAGTAAAGTATGAAGAAAGATAATCTTCACATGGTGAGTGTGTACGTGTGTTGTGTTTCAAACCTGAACCATGGTCCCCTTTAATGGTACAACATTGAATAGAATTAAATAGAACAATAAAATTCCTCACAGAGGAATTCCTATAAAAGTAAGGAACAAAACAAGGATTCTAAAAATCATCACCAGTATTTAATATTATAAAAATTCTAGATATGGCAGTTTTAAAAGATAGGAAACTAAAAAGTATAAATATTGGAAAAGAAAGAAGTTATAATTATTTGCAGATGATATGACTGTAAAAAAAAAAAAAAAGAAATCCAAAAGAGCATCAATAGCAGGAGTGATTTTTGAAATGGCAAGCACAGTTGGAGAACTGTCCATGGATGGGCTTGGCTAGCTGGACCCTTCTCCAAATGATGGAATACTAGACAATTCTGGAGTTGATTATTTACTGACAAGGAGAAGTAGCCTTGATAATGTTGGATGAAGTAAGCAAATTGCAAACCAGAGGCATACTATAATCCCATTTTTGTTTAGGAGGAGGAAGATGAGAGGAATAAGCATACAGTATGTATAAGAATATATACAAAAGCGTTAACTGTATGTCTCTAAGAGATGGTATGATAGGGGACTTTTTTCTTATTTTATATATTTATGTAATATTTGAACAGTCTGTACTGACATGTATTTCTTTAGTAAACATAAGGGGAAAAAAACAATGAAGACACATTTTAAAAGGCCTGGTTGGAGAGGGGAGGAGGAGGAGGAGGAGAAGGAAATGATCAATGGTGCTCAATGCAGCAAGACACTAAAGATGAGACATTCGTTTTCATGTAATGTGGAAGTCCACGGAGGCCTTTTGCCAGAACAATTGCAATAGTAATCAACTGCATGCTCTCCAAGAAGGATAAAGATTTCAGTGTGTTTCAAAATTGACCAGGGGACCCTTGGTCCCATTAATACCTGACAGACTGTTTTTCTATTTATTTCTTCTCATCTCCTCAAACCAGTTGGTTTCGGACAAGTAGTGTGAGAGTTAGACAGGCACTACCTCACAGTGTCTGCAGAATAGTGATATAAATGTTCCTGATCCAGATGCGGAGCAAAGAGAAGACATGACCCAGCACCTACCAATTTCAAGAATCTGTGTTGTACTTTAGCCTTTTCTGGTTAAAATTATAATGTGTTATAATAATAATTATAATATAATATATATGAATTATATATACATATATATGTATATATAATTCATAGCCAGAGGCTAATTTGAAGAACCTCTAACACTAGAGACTTTCAGTTTTTTTGGATACTCATTTGTCCCCCCAAACATCCTGCTTATTATGTGCCGCAATTTTAGTTTGAGTCTTGACACCTAAATGTCCATTAATCTTCTCTAGCTCCACATTCCCAACTATAATTATAGGGGAGAGGTGAATTTTAGCTTTGGAATAGACCAAGGTATAGTCTCAGTAATTGCTGTAACACTTAAATCCATTCCCATCTCTGATAATCTTAACTGATAATAAGGCCAGTCCTACACTATATTCATCTAATCTCTGATGAGGTTTTATTATTTATAGAAGGCTAGGAGAAAAATAATCACTAAGAACTTTTAAAAGGTGTATTGAGTCTATAATCACAGATGGGGGAGAAACATAATTCATAAAGTCTTTTTTTCCCTCAATATTAGGACTTGAGCACTGTTAACACGTGGGAACATATTTGCTGCACATACTTCCCTATGGTTAATCAGAGGTCTTCTGAAATCTAGACACTTTCACTTACAAAGGATTAAATATCACAAATACTTAACATTGGGAATATAAAGCAAAACTGAGATATAATACATAAATTTGCTCATTTGTCTTGCTTTTCACTAGGTTTTACCCAGTAATTACTCATGATATTGACACACAACATAATAGCTGATTGATGTAACTATAAATAGATGAGTTGATTCATTGAGAATCATTCAAACCAGTGATTTAGACTAATGTGGACCAAACCACCAACTATTAACAGTAATAATCTTCCTCACCCAGCCCATCTAGCTGTTTTCAATTTGGCAACCCGAGAATACAATATTGTTCTGGAAAACCAAATAAATGTTCTCTATAGACGAAGATAAAAGACTAAAATCATGCATTAAATAATTCCCTTTTTAAAAGGCAACTTCCCATAAGCAAAGAATCAGAGACATCATAGTAGGATCAGAACCTTCTGCTGAGAAGGAGCATTAGATAGAGACAGATATTTGACCTTCAAGATCTCAACAGACTAATGATCCTTGTGTCGCATCTATATACATAAGTAGTAGCCAGTATTTCATCTTCACTTGCAAAGGGCTTTCATTACTATGCCTGTTTATTGGGGTCTCTATCTTTGTGTGAGTGTTCACATATATAAACACTTGCATCCAGACAGAGATAAACTATCTTCAACGTGAGGAGCTCAAGGTAATGTCTTATTAAGATCTTGAATCTTCTTTGTTTTACATTATAACTCTCTGTGGGTGATTCACCCAGTCTCAAAATGAAAAACACAAGTCAAACTAATAGCAGAGCACTGCAGTCACCCCCGGCATCTGTTGTTGTATTTTTTCCAATTTGCTGCTATGAGCATTGAGTAATGAATGATAACTTGGCACCACCATTCTTTGAGAATAAACATTTAAAAAAATGTCAAAACTTCAAATCTAAGTAATAACCAAGTCTTCATTTTACCTCAGTATTTTGAGTTGCTGCTCAAAGTTGCTGCTCAGATAATAGCAATTAGTTCTGACATTGTAAATGTCAAATATCAAGGTACAAAGTGTATACTGTTCATTATGCAGTGCTTATGGGAAATCAGATGACGGAAGTGACTACCTTTCAGAATCTATACCACCAATTAAGCTTTTCCTAAGGTCACTTCTTATAAAGAAAAAGAAAATGGTAAATAAATATGACAATTTATTCATCTGTTATTATGAGTATGTACCTACAGAATATATGGTCAAGAATAGGTAGGTGTAGGTCTATACATTAAAGATCATATAGTATAACACTCTGATTTTTAAGGATCAACATATTTTTATAATGGTCATTTTAAATGTATTTCCTGACTTATAATTTTTAAAATGACAAAATGTACACATAATGTAACAAAAACTCATGTTTCTACCTTCTAGAATTAACTGAAAGTAAAACCATGGATGAAGTAGAAGCCCTCCTTGAATGCTATAAATTACCTTCTCACCTCCCCAGAGGTAAACACTCACTGTAACAGTTCAGCAAGTATCTTTCCAGTTCAAGTTTTATACTGTTACCTATTTATATTTATTTAACCAATTCTTAAGTACCTAGCATGTGCTAGACAGTGAACACTTTCCAAAGATTTGCTTACTTAACCCTCATAGTAATCCACATTTTACGGATGATCACTTTACAAAGGAATAATTAAATAATTTGCCCAAGGTCATAAGAGGTGATGAGATGTTGAATTATATCCAGAGTCAGTCCATACATATAAATGTTTCCATCTATAATATATAGAATGACTTTTATTAATTTGAGTGCATTACAAAATTTACATAAATTATATACTGAATTTATTCAGCAATTTGTTCTTTTTATCACTCAACATTATGTAATTACAATCTTCTAATGATATGTGTATGTATCTATTTAGTCTATTTTCACCATTGGATCATCTATTATGTGAATATACTACAATTGGTGTATTATATCAATGGACAATTGGGTTCTTACCAAATTTTCTGTGTTTCAAACTATGTTGTAATACACACATTTAAAAAAATATTGTGATGCACACATGAGATAACTACTCTAGATTTTTCTTAAATGAAGAGGACTTGTCATTTTACAGAGTGTGTGCATTTTCAATTTGCTTCATGCTGCCAAAACAGAACTCTAAGCTTCCTGGGGTAAGAGTAATTCTGATGACCCCAAGGATGGCTGGACTCAGGTATACATACACCTTCTCCCAGCAATACAAGAAATAATCATGCTGTTAAGGGATTTTGCAGATATAATTAAAATCTCAAATCAGTAGATTTTAAAATAGGGAGATTATCTGGGGTGGACTGAATCAGGTGAACTCTTAAAAGGGACTGGGCTCTTCCTGGAGAGAAAAATATTGAACCACGAGAGATTTTTGACACAAGAGATATTCTCTGTTGCTGGCTTTGAAGATGGAGCAGTGACATTAATAGGATCTGTGGGTGGCTTATAGGAGCTGATAGTGACCCCCAACCAACAATCAGCAAGAAAATGTGAATTTCAGTCCTTCAACCACACACACACAAAAAAGACAAAAACATAAACAAAAAACTGAATTCTGACAACAGCATGAACAAGCTTAGAAGTAGATCTTCCCCAGAGTCTCTGGACAAAAACAAGGCAGACCAAGATCTTGATTTCACCCTTGTAAGATTCTAAGCAGATAACCCAGTTATGTTGTGCCTGGACTTCTAGCCTACAGAAGTGTGAGGTAATAAATGGAGATTGTTTTAAGCTGCTCAGTTTGTGGTAATTTGTTGGGCAGCAATAGAAAACTAACACTGGCTGTGTCAAGTTTTATTCTTGTAAATGGTGTATAAAATTTCCTTTTGGGCTTCCCTGGTGGCGCAGTGGTTGAGAGTCCGCCTGCCGATGCAGGGGACACGGGTTTGTGTCCCGGTCCGGGAAGATCCCACTTCCGCGGAGCGGCTGGGCCCGTGAGCCATGGCTGTTGAGCCTGCACGTCCGGAGCCTGTGCTCCGCAACGGTGCGGGAGAGGCCACAATAGTGAGAGGCCCGCGTACCACACACACACACAAAAAATTCCTTTGGTCTCATATCCTCACCAACACTTGATATTTTTAAATATTTTCATTTTTTTCCAGTCTGGTGGATAAACATGTTATTGTTGTAATTTGAATATCCCTGTTTACTGACAACCATATGATTTTATAGAGGATTAAAGTTAAACCAGAGTGAATGTGTTTACTCATGTCATACAGCTAATTAAGAAGCAGAACAAGGATTAAACGTTTGAGTTAATAAAATGAGATATATCACTCTTCTGAAAACCCACTGAAAAAGCTTTTATCTTAGTCATTCAATAAATGTAAAGGGAATGTATGTCTTACATCACTGTACATTGTTTATCACTGTATTATAAGTATATTCTACAGCTGAAAGACAAGCTGAGAAAAACATGGTTGAGATGAGGAGAGGGATAGTTATATATTTCATTGTTTTTTCATAAAATGTGTCTTATTGACTACATTTTTACTAATCATTAGAGCTGCCACTGTCAAAACAAGCATGCACTGTTCCCTAATTCTCTTTCCATTAACAATTAAATAATATAATGATAGAACCTGAAAGAATAAACATGCACTGTGAATTCAGTAATATTTTACAGTAGCTACTACATAACTGCTACCCAAGTTCCTCATATGCTTTGCAAATATAAAATAGAAGAATATCCATCTTAAGACAATAGTGATAGGAAAACCTCTGTACATTACAAATTCATCTCTGAAGTTAAGAGTCATAGATTTTTCCTTGGTTATTTATTCAGTATAATCATAGCACAAGCATTGCATGCTAAGTGTATTTTTCTATGTAAAAATAAATATTGAAACTTCTAATTAAATAAAAAAATAAGAATGGCAATCCTTAAAATTGTAATGGTAACTGTTAATATGTTCACATCTGTAGTGAATACACTTTTTCTACCAATGAGTTCCAGATTTTAGTCAATTGAATAATGGCAGAGTTTAGAGGGAATGCCTCTGTGTTGCTAAACATTAAAAAACAAGCCTAAACAGATGTACACATATCAAGGTGAGGCCTAGACATATAGCAGGGCTTAAGACTAGACTCCTCCCTCTCCATTCCCCTAAATCATCAACCTATTCAAGTCTAGTATAAGATGTCTCTTGGATTTTTCTCCTCAGGTTATTTCCTGCTACTACTGGCCTAGTTCTGACCCTTGTCTCCTCAAAATGGAATTTTAAAATAATTTCCTATATTGTCCTACATCCTCACACTTTTCCAATCCATATTTTATTGTCAATATTTACCTTCCTAAATCCAGGTCTTCTTCTATGCTGTCCAGTATGGTAGCCACTAGTGACATGTGGCTAGTAAAATTAAAATTAATAAAAATGAAATAAAATTAAAATTTCACCACAGTTCTGACAAGTGGTTAATAATAACATCTGGCCAGCAGCTACCACTTTGGATGTTGACAGTACATACTACTTCCACTATTGCAGAAGATTATAATAGACAGTGATGCTCTAGATTATTGGTTCACAGTTTTAGTAGGATATCAGAATCAAACTTTGGACCTACACAGAATTTGTACAAGAATGCTTATAGCAACATTACTAATAATAGCCATTAGGTAAAAATAACCCAAATAGTGATCAACTGAAAAATGGATAAACAACTTACGGTATATCTATACAATGGTATATTATTCAACAGTAGATGGGAATAAAGTATAACACATGCTATAACATGGAAGACCCCTGAAAAAATGCCAAGTGAAAGAAGCCAGTAACAAAAGACCACCTATTTTATTATTCTATTTATATGAAAGGTCCAGAATAAGCAAATCCATAGAGGTAGAAAGTAGATACTTCTGATTGTTGCAAAACTCTGTAAATATACTGTAAACCAAAGAATTACACACTTTTAAAGTTGTGAATTTTATGATGTGTGAATTATATCTCAATAAAGTTGTTATAAACAACAAAAAGAATCAAATTGTGGAGGTTTTAAACATCAGACTCTGGGTCGTAACTCAGTCCCACAAAATTAGAATTGCTAAGCAGGATACAGGAAGAGAGATAGATAGAGTGAGCTAGAGATATAATATATAATGTCTCTATAATGTCTATCTACCTATCATCTATCGTATATATATATCTCAACAGGTTACCCTGATGTTCATACAGGGTTGAGAACTACTGCTGTTCGCTATGATTCTCTCAAGGGCAGGGACCATGTCTTATTGAGCCTTTGATACTCAAAAATACTATAAACGAATCAAAATGGAATTGTAAAAAAAGTTCAAATAACCCACAGGAAGGTAGGAAAAGTAAGAGTCAACCAAAAGTGGGGAGAACAAAGACAAGCAAAAGATTACAATGGCAGACTTAAGCCCTAACATATCAATAATTATATTAAATGTATGTGATCTAAATATGCCAGTTAAAATTCAGAGATTATTACAATGGATTTATAAAGCCTGACCCAGCTGTATTCTGTCTACAAGAAACTTTCTTCAAATATAGTAATATTGTCAGGTTGAAGTAAATACACACACACACACACACACACACACACACACACACATATATAATGCAAAATTTAATCAAAGAAAAGCAGGAGCGGCTATATTAATATCAGATAAAATCAACTTCAGAGCATAGAAAATTGCCAAAGACAGAGAAGGATATTATATAAAAGAGTCAATACCCCAAGGACACATAGAAACTCTAAATGTGTATACATCAAACAATAGAAATGCAAATTATAGGAGATAAACCTCATAGAATTGAAAGAAGAAATAGACAAATCTACAATACTTTAACACCCTTCTGACAACTGATAAAATATCTAAGTAGAATATAGCAAGGGCATGGAAGAAAACAACACCATCATCTAACAGGTTCTAATTGACATTTACGGCACACTCTACCCAACAACAGCAGAATACATATTCTTTACGTTTCCATACAATATGTACAAGATAGACCATGTCCTCAGACAAAAAAGAGAATTCAACAAATATAAACATTTGAAATCATACAGAGTGTATTCTTTAAACATAATGAAATCAAGCTAAATTAAATAACATAATGATATTAGGGAAATCCAAGCACTTGGAAACTAAACAACACACATTTAAATAATGCATGTGTCAAAGAGGAAGTCTCATAGGGTAATAAAATATACAGTTGACCCTTGAACAACATGGGGGTTAGGGACACTGACTCTCTGAGTAGTCGAAAATCCACATGTAACTTATAGTCGGCCCTCTGTATACATGGTTCCTCCATATCTCGGTTCCACATCTGCAGATTCAACAAAGCGCAGATCGTATAGTACTGTTGTATTTACAATTGAAAAAAATCTACGTATGAGGGGAACCACACAGTTCCAATCTGTATTGTTCAAGGGTCAACTGTACATTGAAATGAATGAAAATGAAAGTTAAAAATATCAAAATTTGTAGGAAGCAGCTAAAGCAGTACTGAGATGGAAATTTATAGTACTGAACATGTACATTAGAAAAAAATAAAAGTCTCAAATCAATAATCTAGGCTCCCATCTCAAAAACCTAGGAAAAGAAGAGCAAAATAGGTCCAAAGAAAATAGAAGAAAGAATATAATAAAGATTTTAAAAAATCAATGGAATTGAAAGCAGGAAAACAATAGAGAAAATCAGTGAAACTAAAGATTTGATTCTTTGAAAAGTTCAATAAAATTGACAAATGTCGAGCAAGACTGACAAAGAGCAAAGATACATACAATCAACATTGGGAATAAAACAAAGGATATCAATACAGACCCTAAAGACATCAAAGGATAATAAGAGAAAACTACAAAAATCTCTTCACAGATAAATTTGATAAATTAGGTGAAAAGGACCTATTTCTTGAAAAACAAAAACTACCTCAAGTTACTTAATATGAAATATACAATTTTAATAGAAGTGTAATTATTAATGAACTTTAATTGGTAATTTAATAACTCCCCCCCAAAATCTAGAAATCTATCAAATGTTTAAAGAAGAATTAACACCAATTCCCAATTCATTTTCTGAAGTTAGTAATACCCTGATACTGAAACCAGACAAAGAGAATACAAGAAAACTACAGACCATTATCCCTCATGAATATACATGCAGACACCCTTAACTAATATTGGCAAACAGAATTCAGCAATATATACAAAGAATTATTCACCATGACCATATAAGTAAGGTTTTTCCAGGTATGCAAGCCTGGTTAAATATTTGAAAATCAATTAGTATAATTCATCATATTAAAAGCCTAACGAAAAAAATCACATGAGCATATCAATCAATGCAGAAAAAGCACTTGACAAAATTCAATACTCATTCATGATAAATATTTACAGAAAAATAGGAATAGAAGGAAACTTCTTCATCTTAATTAGGACTATCTACAAAGAGACCACATCTAACGTTATATGTAATGGTGAAAAAGCTTTCTCCTAAGTTCATGGACAATGCAAGGATGTCCTTGCTCACAATTCTCACTTACCATAGTGATGAAAATCCTAGATATTGCAAGAAGGTAAATAAATAAATTAATTAAATATGAATCATAAAGGAAGAAGTAAAATTGTCCTTATATGGAGATGAATCTGATTGTCTATATAGAAAATCCCAGAGAATCTACAAAAAGAAATCATAGAACACACGATTTCAGCAAGATCATAGGCTATATGAAAACACGCAAAAATTAATTGTATTTCCACATGCTAGCAATCAACATGTAGACACCGAAGTTTAAAATACAATACTACTTACAATTTCTCAAAAAAGTGAGGGGCTTCCCTGGTGGTTAAGAGTCCGCCTGCCAATGCGGACATGGGTTTGAGCCCTGGTCCGGGAAGATCCCACATGTCACAGAGCAACTAAGCCCATGCACCACAACTACTGAGCCTAAGCTCTAGAGCCCACGAGCCACAACTGCTGAGGCCCGCATGCCTGGGGCCCACGTTCTGAAACAGAGAGGGGCCACTGCGGTGAAAGGTCTGCGCACCGCAGCAAAGAGTGGCCCTGCTCGCTGCAGCTAGGGAAAGCCCGCGCGCAGCAACGAAGACCCAACACAGCCAAAAATAAAATAAATAAATATAAATAAATTTATTTAAGAAAGAAAAAAAAAAGTGAGATACCAGGGCTGGTATCCCTGTCTGGGCAAGGTCACAGGCTTTGCTCAGGAATTGTGCTAGTCCATAGGCTGTCCTCTGTTGTGAGGCAGGGCTGGAGGAAGAGCTCTGCAGCTGCCCTGGTACTCTGGCTAAGCTTCTTGGTAGAGCAGGACTGGAGACTATGCTCCACAGGAAGGGCTGCTAACTCATTTCCCTGTCCAGGTGGGCCACAGAATGTGCTCCGCTACTGCCAGACATCTATGGCTAGGCTTCCTGGTGGGGTGAACCAGAGGCTATGCTAAGCAGTTGGGTGGGGCAGTGAACTTGCTTCCCTGCCTGAGGAGGACTGTATATAGAATGGGCTCGGGCTTCCCTGGTGGCGCAGTGGTTGAGAGTCCGCCTGCCGATGCAGGAGACACGGGTTCGTGCCCTGGTCCGGGAGGATCCCACATGCCGCGGAGCGGCTGGGCCCGTGAGGCATGGCCGCTGGGCCTGCGCGTCCGGAGCCTGTGCTCCGCAACGGGAGAGGCCACAACAGTGAGAGGCCCGCATACCGCAAAAAAAAAAAAAAAAAAAAAAAAAAAAAAAGAATGGGCTCCATTGCCAGTATGATATGTTAGCTGGAGACCCATACTAGGCAGAACCACCTACTGAGCTCCCTGGCCAGACAAAGCTACCACTTAAGCTCTGCAAATGGGCCAAGCCACTGGCTGCGTTCTCAACTTGGGGGCCACCACCTGCCAGAACATGGTCTGCCAAGATCTGAGCACGGTTGCTGTAATCCTTGTTTCTATTTGATCCCACATGGTCCAGCTCCACAGATTACCCCAAGATCCCTGAGATGAAAACCAAGTGGTTCTCCCCAGAAGTGTCCTGAATGTTCACCTTGGGCTCTCTTTTTCTCACTGGAGAAACCTTAGGCCCAGTGTGGTGCTAAGTTAAATTTTTGCCACCTTTTTTTGAGGACAATTCTGCAATGTACATCACACCATGTCTACTTCTATATCTTAAAGAAGTAATTAAACTTGTGCAAAAATATGTACAAATATCAGCATTCACAAAGTGGAAAGGGCTGTGGAATTTATTATTTAATTTTGGATGTAAAGGTCTGGAACTTTCTGCTGGTCCTAGAAGTGGAGTATGTACAATTATTTGAAGAATTTGAATGCTATTACAAAACAGTTTATGGGTGACTTTGCATGGTGCTTGACATGATTTCAATATGTTAATTCCAGTGGAAACAGGAATTCTTGATTTAAAAAAATATGGTACTAGGAGGGATAACACATAAAGCCATTCATGTTTAGAGTGAATGGGTTCCTCATCTAAAACACAGAACATTAAAAAAAAAAAAACTATTTGAGTGATTCTTTTCTAAATTTCCCCAAAGATAGAATGGAACTAGAACCATTCTAGGTGCACAAGTAGAGTTACTTCATTACATACAAGGAATGCCTTAGGGAATTTGTGCTTAATTTTAATTCTCTCTCTAGAACAATTGAGAAAGGGTAGCAGCTATTGATATGAAAAGCAGAGAATAAGTTTCTAATAACCAGACCCTGCCAGCAGGTAAATTTGGATACGGGAAAATGTAGGAGGGAGAGATCTAGGATGTGGGGCGTTTCCTGGACTAATTGGACATATGTGGTTAGCTCTACCTTGGAGCCCTATGTGACAAGAGGAAATCGGGCACTGTCATTCGTTTGACAAATATTCATTTAGTACACAGACTTTGATAGGCATTGAGTATAATAAAGAAAATAAAACATAGTAGTCCCTGTCCTCAAGAAACTCACTGCAATTATTACTAAGCAATTATTTTTTTAAAACTACGTAATGCAGGGCTTCCCTGGTGGCACAGTGGTTGCGAGTCCGCCTGCCGACGCAGGGGACACGGATTCGTGCCCCGGTCCGGGAAGATCCCACATGCCGCGGAGCGGCTGGGCCCGTGAGCCATGGCCCCTGGGCGTGCGCGTCCGGAGCCTGTGCTCTGCAGCGGGAGGGGCCGCAACAGGGAGAGGCCCGGGTAGCGCAAAAAAAAACAAACAAAACAAAACAAACAAACAAACAAAACTACATAATGCTAAATAAAAGTAAATATTAATCAGTGTGTTAAGTGATTATATTTGTTTTCTACTGCTACACCACAAATCATCACAAACCTAACAACTTAATCACACATCTATTTCTTACTTTACGGTTCTGTAAGTCAGGAGTCCAGGCACAGGTTAGCTGGGTCCTCTGATCAGGGATTCACCAGACTGAAATCAAGGTGTTGGCTGAACTATGTTTTGATCTGGAGCTCAGGATTCTTTCTAAAAATCATTCAGGTTTACACTTCAAATCTCTCTGACTTCAGGAAGGGCTCAGTCCCTTTTAAAGGCCATCCTGATTAGGTCAGGCCGTGCGGGATAATATTCCTTTTGAAGAACTCAAGTTTAACTAGTTAGTGCCCTAATAATAGGAGTAACATCCCATCATATTCACAGGCCCTGTCCACACTCAAGTGAAGAGGATTATACAGAGCATATACACCAGAGAGTGGAAATCTTGGAGTCTAGCTGAGAATTCTGCTTAGCACAGTGATATAAAATATATAAATAAATTCAGTACCCCAAACCACAGAGCAGGGGGCATCAAACACTGTTTAGGGAAGGAATAGTAAGTAGCAGGCTCACCTGCCACATTCTCCCTTGCCTGTGGCAGAACTCCTTTGCTAATGGCTCCAGGCAATTTCTCACTAAACGGAAATATGCTTTAACAATCCATTTGTAACAAAACAAGCTGAAACTGCTTTCTGATTCGTAGCCTAGGGTAATTAGGTAAGTTGTCACAGAGGACTTGATGTTCGTGCCTCTAAGAATGGATAAAAAATCATTATGTGAAAAAAGCAGAGGAAGTACAGTTCAGGCAGAAAGAACTATTTGTGCAAGAATATAAAAGTATAGCAATGCACGGGATTTTCAGGGTAAATAGTTTCTTGTTTCTGGAGGGTAAAGTACAAGTAGGAAAGACAGAGTGGGAAGTACAGCTGGGGGCCAGACTATAAAGAAGTTCATAAATTGGGTTAGTGATTCTATCCTATGGATAGGTTGATATCATCTAAGCTGTAACACTTTTGAGATGGAAAGGTGGAACTATTAATGATAATGACAGGGCTACAGGTATAAACTGGAATTGCCCCAAGCAAACCCTACTTATAGGCAATGACAAACCAAAGAAGGATTTTAATCTGGATAGTGACCTTGAACAAGGGCATAGAATAAAAGAAGGTGGTTGGAAAATCAAAGGCCTATTTTATTCAAAGGCAGTTTCCCCCTTAGCTGCTCATGCTGATAATTGTACCAATTTGTTAGATGGTCCCGGCTTTTGTTAAAGGTTTTCTCTAAAGTTTTGGTAATCACAGTGAGAATTGTACTAGCTATTTTAGATTATTGCTGAATTACTTCTGGATGATGTGAGAAAGTATGCCTACCCTCCTATAATATTTAGGGCATCATGATGTAGTCAATGGAAAATTCAAGGGCAGGATGACCATAACTTAATACACATACATTTTAAAAGTTTAAAAAAGAATCCAAGCTATGGTTTTTCTGATTGGTACAATAAATACAGATTAAAAACCAACCTCAATTCTGTGATGCTGTTATTTTCTGTGTCATTTTGTGAAAACATAAGCTGAATCAATAGCTCAAGTCATATGAAAATACAGCAGGAAGAAGGCTGTTCCTCTGAATAAATACCCTTTAATGAACTGAACTCCATTGTGGTGATATAATTTTAGATTCAACCATGTAAAATAGACACATGATTCTAAATTACTCTAAAGTTTTTGATCTGGATAACAAATAGAAGTTTGCTTTTCCTATTTCTCATCATCTGGGATGACATGTTGTGGTTAAATATGACTTAAATTCACCATGTAAATTGGGTAGAGACTATAATGTGAACCACTAACAATGGACTAAATTCCAGCTATTTTCCCTAGGGTATGGTATCTCAGTTTATGAATGTATTTGTACTTCATAAATCATTCTCAAGAGCAAAGAGAAAAAATGGAAATACATTTTCTTTAGACCCCATGGGTCTTCACTTAATGTTTAATGAAATAGGGAAGATACTTTATCAATGGCAACAATAAAATAGTTTCAACATTCAGCTTATTGAAAATAAGCTTTTTTAAACTTATTGAAAATGTCAAAGACCTTCCAAACATAATGGATTTGTAAGGAGGATGCGGGGTGAGAGAAGAAGAAATATAGTAATAGTATTTAACTCCGAAAAGTGGAGAATGACCAAAATGTAACAACATATGATAGCATCATGCAATGCTCCCCATTTCAGCATGAAACAGATAAATAATTTTGGATATTTAAAAGACCACTTAATTTTCCAAGGCAGATAGTTGTCAGTGTGCCACTATATTTTCCAGGAGATTTGCTCATTATTTGAAAGCTATTCTTTTGGATTGTGACAATTATCAACTTGTACTTGATATGTTAGTGTCTACTTGACTGAATTTTTTAGTTACATCTTACAAGTCGTAACAAAAAATAGGAGAGAAAAATTATATTTAACTGAAAATTTTGTTGACCTAGTGAACACTTTTGTCCCTAATTTTCTTTGCCTCTCATACCTTTTTGTATTCATATATTCACTCAGTCATTTGTTCATGCATTCATTATTTATATAGGGACTATTATATTCAATAAAACAGACAAGGTACAGTGATGGAGAGTGAAATACATGTCTTAGTTCTAGTAAGATTTACATAACGAAAATACAAAAAGAAAAGTTTTGGGCAGATCAAGAGAAGTGCATATAAAGGGAGGATTCAGGAAAGGTGTCATAGAGAAGTTGAAAAAATAAAGAGTCTGAAAAAAAGGGAAAGAAGATAGAAAATATCAGAACGATAAATAGTCATGTTTTCCTGGACACCTGGAAATCACTTTTGGTGTATGCAGACTAGTGGCAGGAGAGAAGTGTGGAAATGTGGGTTTGGGCGAAATTGGGCAGTGACTTGAAAGGCAAAATTAGACACTTAGAATCTGCTAAACTTCTGAGTATCATTTAAGGATCTGTCATTGTTATTGTTTGTTTAATCCTGTAAATCATATTTTAAATCAATTTCATGGAGTCATAATTTATACATAAATGTACTCATTTTAAATCTATAATTTGAGGAATTTTGACATATATACAAAACCATGTAACTGCTACTACTGTCAAGAAACATTCCCAATGCCCTAAACATCTCCTTATGCCCAAGTGCACTTAAATTCTAACTCCTTATTTCCTTTGTGATTAGTAAGGTTGAGTGTCTATTTGTGTGCTTATTAAACACTTGTACATCTTTGTGTCACGTACATTTTTATTGGGTTATTTATCTTTTCATTATTGGTTTGTAGGTGTCCTTTATATGGTCTATATGTAAGTCCTTGGTTAGATACATGTTCTACAAATATTTTCTCCCAGTACATATTTTGCCTTTTTATTTTACTAATAGTGCCTTTCAAAGAGCAGAATTTTTTTTTATTTTAACGAAGCTCAATTTATCGTTTTGACTTTTTTTTGTGTTTGTTTCTTAGTAATTCCTGCCTTTTGTGTCCTACATAAGAAATCATTGGCTACTTCTAGTTTTGGAAAATATGCTATTTTTCCATAAATATTATAGTTTTATCTTTTATCTTTAGGTTTCTGATTAATTTTATGTTAATTTTTATTTATGGCATGAGGTCCAATTTGAGGTTTCTACAATTTTTACATAAGGATACCAGTTGTTCCAGCACCACTTATTGAAAATACTATTGTTTCCTGTGTTAGTTTTCTATTGCTGTGATAAATTTCCACAAACTTACGAGCTTGAAACAACACAAATTTATTATCTTACTGTCTGTAGTTCACAAGCATGACATGGGTCTCACCGGGCCAAAATCAAGGGATTCTCAGGCCTGTGTTCCTTTCTGGAGGCTCTAAGGGAGAATCCATTTCCTTGTTCATTCAGGTAATTGGCAGGGCCCAGTTTCTTGTGATTGTAGGTATGAGGCCCCTGTTCCCTTGCTGGTTGTCAGCTGAGGGTTGTTACCAACTTCTAGAGGCCACCCCCATTCTTGTGTCCTCTTTCTATATTCAATGCTAGCAATGGTTGGTCAAGTACCACTTATACTTTGAATATCTCCTGCTTCTTTTTCTGTCTCATCTATCTGATTGACACTTCTGCCTTCACTTTTAAGAACCCATGTGTTTACATTAGGCCCATGTGGATTATCCAGGACGATCTCCCTATTTACGGTCCATAACTTTAATTCCATCTGCAAAGTCCCTTTACCATGAAACATAACATACACAGGTATAATAAGAAGGGGCAAAGGTCATGAGGGCCAAAATCCTGCCTACCACACTCCCCTTTCAAATTGCCTTGGCACCTTGTAAGTAAAACCAGTTATCCAAATATGTGTGGTTCTATTTCTGAACTCTCTATTCTGTTTCATGGATCTATACATCTATTCTATGCCAATAACACACTGTCTTGATTACTATAGATTTATAGCAAGTCTTGATATTTGGTAGTTCAATCCTCCAATTTGTTCTTTTCCAAAATTGTTTTGGCTATGCAGGATCATTTGCATTTCCATATGAATTCTATATGCAGATTGTCAATACATTCATAATTGAATTGAATCTAAAGTTAAATTTGGGGATAATTAGCATCATAACTATATTGAGTCCCCCAAATAATGAACATGATACACTTCACTTATTTAGGCCTTCCTTAATTTTTCTTTTTTTTAAGGTGTTTATATTTTCAAAAAATTTGGTAAGGTGAATTCTGGTCTCATGAAAATAGCTGGAATGCATTCTCCCCTCTTATATTTCCAAAAGAGTTTGTAAAGGATTGATATTATTTCTTCCTTGGTATTTGATAGAATTCACCATTGAAACCACTGTCTGGGCCTACAGTTTTCTTTATGAGGATGTATTTCATTACAAATTCCTTCTCTTTAATAGATGTATTTGTATTTCCTATGTTTACTTGTATCAGTTTTAGTAGTTTGCATCTTTTAAGAAATTCTTCCATTTCATCAAAGTTATCAAATTTACTGGCATAAATATTATATTTATTCATAATATTCCCTTATTCTTTTAAAATGTTATATCGCTAGTGAGTTTCTCTTTTCCATTCCTGATATTGCTAATTTGTGTTTCCTCTCTTTATTTCTTAATTCATTTAAATAGAGTCTTTTCAGTATTACTTACCTTTGATTATTTTTGTAAGAACCAGCTTTTGGTTACCTCTACTGTTTATTCATTTTCTCTGTCATGGGTCTCTTATTTTTATTCTGTCCTTCTATTTTAGGTTTATTTTGCTTGTTTATTTTATACATTTATAAGGTGGCATCCTAAATCATTTATCTTAGATTTAGTTCTTTTTAATATGAGTATTTAATGATGCTATATAACATCCTCTGAAAGCTAAAGTAGCTGTATTTCACTTTTGATATCTTTTTTCATCATAATTCACTTCAAGATATTTTCTAATTTCCCTTATGATTTCTTATTTGATCCGACAGTGCTGGTTACTTGCCAAATGTTTGGGTATGTTTCAGATAACTTTTAGTTATTGGTTTCTAATTTAGTTTTATTCAAGTTTAGAGGGAATGGGGATACACAGCGTGGTTTCAATCTGTTTAACTTTATTGAGACTTGCCAGGTGGCTCTGAATATGGTCTACCTTGGAGAATGTCCAGGTACACCTGAAAAGAATGTGTATTCTGCTGTTTCTAGTTGGAGAGTTCTACAAGTGTCAACTAGGTCAGGTTCTTCGCTAGTGTTTTCTGTTTCTACATACTTACTGATTTCTGTTTTTTCAAGTGTTAAATTATCCAACTATAAGTGGGATTTATTTATTTTACTTTCCTTTCTGTCATTTTTCTCCATTTTATGTATTATGAAGATCTGTTTTTAAGTACATACACATTTAGGACTGTTAGATCTTTTTAATGAATTGAACCGCTATACTCATAAAATGCCCCTCTTAGCCTCTGGTGATATTTATTGTCCTGAAGTTTACTCTGTCTGACATTACACAATCTAGCTGTGTTATGATTAAAGTTTGCATGGTATGTCTTATTCTATCATTTTACTTCTAACCAATAATCAATATTTATATTTAAAGTGAGTTTTCTCTGCACAGCATAAAGTTAGATCTTGCTTTTTAAACCAGTTTTATAACCTCTGCCTTTTAATTCAAGTGTTTCGAAATTTTACGCTTAATGCAATTTTTTATACTGTTGGCTTTAAATCTACCATTTTCCTATGTTTTTCTATTTGTCCGTATCTTATTTGTTCATAAATTTCCATCATTTCCTGCATTTATTGAGGGCAATTATTACATTTTTAGTATTCCATTTTATCTCCATTCTTTACTTAATAGCTATTCCACACTGTTTCATGTAAGTGTCTGTTTTGGGATCGTTATGTGCATCTCTAACTTATCATAATCTGTCTTAAAATAATATAGCATTTCACATCTAATTTAAGAACATTAGGAGTTTACAATAGTCTATTTCCATTTACTCTTTTATGTTACTGTTACTTAAAATTTCACTGCTACATATTTTATAAGTTCAACAATACAGTATTATTATTTTAGCTTTAAATTGTCAACAATGTGTTTAAAATTTATTAAAAAAATAAAACATTTGTATTTGGCCACATATTTAACATTCCCATCATTCTTTATGTTTTCATGTATAGTCAAGTTTTCATTTAGTATCATTTTTCTTCACTCTAAAGAGTGAAGAATGTTCCTTTAACATTTGAATGTTCCTTTAACATTTCTTATAATGTAGGTTCACTAAAATTCTCTCTGCTTTTGTCTATTTGAAAAACTATTCATTTTACTCTCATTTTTGAAGAATATTTTCCCCTGTATAGAAATCTAAGTTGACAGTTTTTTCTGTCAACAGTTTAGATATTGTTTCGTTGTCTTCTGGCTTGCATTATTTCTGACAAGAAGTCTGCATTCATTCTTGCTTTTGTTCCTTTATAATAATGTCTTCTTTCCTCTGGTGATTTTAAGATTTTCTCTGTATCACTGATTTTCAGCAATTTGATTTTGATGTGCCTTGGCATGTTGTTCATACGTATTCTACTTGTGTTTGTTGAGTTTCGTGGTTATGTGGGTTTATTATTTTCATCAAATTTGGAAAAGGGGCCATTTATTTTTTCAAATAGTTTTTACTGTCTACCCTCTTTCCCTCTTTCTAGACTTCAATTATATTTATGGTAGACAACTTGATAGTATCACACAAGTCACTGTCACTCTGTTCATGGATTTTAAAGCTTTTTTTTTTCCTCTGTGCATTTCATTTTTGATAATTTCCATTGCTGTAACTTCAAGTTCACTGATCATTATTCTGCAATGTTTAGTTTGCTGTTAGACTTATACAGTGAAACTTTTTTTAAATATTGTATTTTTAGTTCTCAGTGTTTTGTTTGTTTATTATATTTTTCATTTATCTCTTATGTTCATACTTTTCTTTAAAATTTGAATGTATTTAATAGCTCCTTTAAATCCTTTCCTTTTTGGTCAACCATACAACCTGTATCATGTATTAAATATAATGTATTCTATTGAATGATATTTCCTCCTGTACTGCTTCTTCACATGTCTAGTAATTTCCGATTAGATGCTAAACATTGCAGTGCTGTGTTGTTCAATTTCTGGATTTTGTTGTCACCCTTTAAGGGATGTTGAAATTGTTTTTTAGGTTGTTAGGTTAATTGTGAATCAAACTGATCCTTTTGTGGCTTGTTTTATAGCTTTGTTATGGTGATATCTCTAGTAGCTGTAAATTTAGTGTTATTTTAGCCTCACTACTAAGGTGTGACCTTACTGGTGTCTCTTCCAAATGCCCTGGATATTCAAGCAAACTATGCAGTCTAAAAGGTGGGAATTAGAATGATTCCCAGCCCTATGTGAATTCTAGGAATTGCTCAGGTTGCAACTCACTGATAGTTTCTTACCCAGCCTTGTGGAATTTCATTTTAAGCATGTGTCACATAGTATTCAGCAACAGACTCAGAGATGCCTATGTGGATTTTTGGAACTTTTTCTCTGCATAGCTATTTTATTCTCTTGTCTTCTGCCTCAATCTCACTAAACATTGTTCTCTGAATTTTCAACAAACCACTGCTATCTGCTTGGGATTTCTCTCTCTTGCTGTGACCCAGGGACACTTTTAGGACTCACATCATTTGTTGTCCTTTCATGGACTACATTTTTATTTTCTTTTCACCCCACATACCAGCACTACAGAGGGAAGAGTTCAGGCTTGCAAGAACTTTGGATGGTGCTGAAGGGGCTATAGCCTCAGAGGCATCTGTGCAGTCTGCTACATAATGATAGATAATGTTGTTTTTTCCCCCTAGTTTTATTGAGATGTGGTTGACATGTTTAAAATGTAAACTTTGATAAGTTTTGATACATGCATGTACCCATGAAACTATCAACACAATCAAGATAATGAACTCTCCATTAACTGAAAAAGTTTCCTTTTTATACCTTGAAACCCTTCCACCCACTCTTCCTCCTACCCAAGACCCTAGGCAACCACTGATACATTCTATGTCACTACAGAATAGTTTCCAACTTCTAGAACTTTAAATAAATGGGATAATACCATATATACTCTTTTTTTGGCTTGACTTCTTTGATTCAAGCTAATTATTTTTAAAGTCGTCCACATTGGTACATGTTAATAATTAATTTTTATTTCTGAGTAATATTCCATTGTCTACATGCACCAGACTTTGTTTATGCATTCTCATATTAATGGACATTTGGTTGTTTTCAGTTCTTGAGTATTGCTAATAAAATCATTATGAACATTCTCATACAAGTCTTTGTGTGGACATGTGCTTTCAGTTTTCTTGGTTATTTACCTAGGAGTGGAATGCCTAGGTCAATTGGAAGACTTATGGTGAACTTTTTTAGGAGCTGTCAAACAGTGTTTTCAAAGCAGTTGTGACATTTTACACTCCGACCAGCAGTCTTTGAGTGGTCTAGTTGCTCCACATCCTCACCAAGACTTTATATGGTCAGAGTTTTTAACTTTACACATTCTGGTTGGGGTGTAGTGGTGTCACATTGTGGTTTTAATTTTCATTTCACTAATGAATAATGATGCTGAACATCTTTTACGTGCTTACATACCACTTGTATATGTTACGTGATGAAATGTCTGTTTAAATCTGTAGGCAATTTTTATTGTGTTGTGTGCTTTCATATTATTGCATTTTGAGATATTTCTTTTATAGTCTGTATACAAGTCCTTTATCACAGGGGTCTCCAACCCCCGGGCTGCAGACTGGTACCAGTCTGCGGCCTATTAGGAATTGGGCCACACAGCAGGAAATGAGCAGCTGGTAAGCAAGCGAAGCTTCCTCTGCCACTCCCCATTGCTCACATTACCACCTGAACAATGCCCCCCAACCCCTACCCCAGTCTGTAGAAAACTTGTCTTCCACGAAACTGGTCCCTGGTGCCAAAAAGGTTGGGAATCACTGCTTTATCAGATGTAAGATTTACAAAATATTTTCTCCCAATATTTGACCTGTATTTTCATTCTTCTAATGAGCTTTGAAGAATGAGAATCTTAATTCTTATAAAAATTGATATATCAGTTTTTTCTTTTATGGATTATGCTATTGATGTTATATATTTAGATTTCATTGAATTTCTGGATCACTGGGTTTATTATAGTTCTCATCAAACTTGGATATTTTTCAGCCATAGTTTCTTCAAATATTTTTTTCTGCCCCTCACTTTCTCATCCCGTTTGAGGACTGCAATTACACATATAATAAGCTACTTGAAGTTGTTCCAGAGCTCCCCAATGCTATTTTCATTTTCTTCTCCACTCTTTTCTCTTTCTGTTTCATTTTGGATATTTTCTACTGCTAGTTATGCAAGTTCACTAATATTTTCTTCTACAACGTCTAATCTGTTTAATCTTATCAGTATATTTTATCTCAGATTTTTTTTTTACATTTCCAGCATTTCATTTGGAATATTTATATTCTCGTTGTCTCTACTTAACATGCCTGACCTTTCCTTTACGTTCTTAAATATGTGTATAGTAACTCTTTTAATGACTTTGACTCCTATCATCTCTGTCTTTTAAAAAATCTGTTTCTGTTGATTGTATTCTTACCTCATTATTTCTTATATTTTCCTGCCTTTTTGCTTGCTGGGTAATTTTTTATTGTGTGCCACATATTGTGAATTTTACCTTGATGAGTGCCAGATTTTTTGTATTCCTCTGAATATTCTTGATCTTTATTCTGAGACATAGTTAAGTTATTGAGATTCAGCTTGATTCTTTCAAGCCTTATTTTTAAGTTTGTTAGGTGGGACCAGAATAGCATTTAGTCTAGGGATACTTTTGCCCCACTAGCGAGGCAATATTCTTCTGAGTATTGTACCAATTCCTTATGAATTACAAGGATTTCTGCTGGCTGGTGGGAACAGGTACTTTTCTTGGCCCTAATGCAGTTTTCATCAATTCTTCCCTCTACTCCTTATGGGTGGAGTTTTTTTTGGCCTCTGATAGATTTTAGCACATGCAGGAACTGATCAGTACTTGGCTCAAGACTCAAGAGGAACCCTCTGCAGATATCCAGAGCACTCTCTCAATGCAACCCTTGCCTCTCCATTACTCTATCCTGTGAACTATAGCCTTTTTCACCAGTTTGGTCACTCCGCTCAGCTTTTCAACTCAGGGAGACTGTCAGGTTCCTCTCAGCTTCTGGCCACTGCATTGCAACATGGAACCTCTCTCCAGAAGGTAAGCTGGGGCACTTGTAGGGCTCACCTCATTTATTTCCTTCCTCTCAGGAATCACTGTCCTGTGTTGACTAATGTCTGATGTCCAGAAAATGTTGTTTCATACATTTTGTCCAGAATTTTATTTGTTCCAGGTGGGAAGGTAAATTTGTTCCTTTTTTTTTTTTCCATTTTCATTTTTGTCAAAGCAGGAGTTCCAATCCTCTGGGTTTTGACATTTCAATATAGAAAAGCATATGTTTCATATATTTTGCCCAGTTTTCTCATTGTTAACTTACAGAGGAATCATGGACAGAAGTGGAAGTCCCCATCAGTGATTTTGAATATGCTTGCAGGATGGGTTATATTTTAAGAGGAGTCATAATTGAATATATAGAATGAGTAGAAAGGTGAAGAAGATAAAAAATAGAAATCAAGTTAATGACTAACAAAGACTACAATTATGATGCATAGATGATAAATTGTGTTTTAACAAACAACCCAATCAAAAAATGGGCAGAAGACCTAAACAGACACTTTTCCAAAGAAGACATACAGATGGCCAAGAGGCACATGAAAGATGCTCAACATCACTACTTATGAGAGAAATGCAAATCAAAACTACAATAAGGTATCACCTCACACCACTCAGAATGGCCATCATCAAAAAATCTACAAACAATAAATGCTGGAGAGGGTGTGGAGAAAAGGGAACCCTCTTGCACTGTTGGCGGGAATGTAAATGGATACAGCCACTATGGAGAACACTATGAAGGTTCCTTAAAAAACTAAAAATAGAACTACCATATGACCCAGCAATCCCACTACTGGGCATATACGTTGAGAAAACCGTAATTCAAAAAGAGTCATATACCACAATGGTTATTGCAGCACTATTTACAATGGCCAGGACATGGAAGCAAGCTAAGTGTCCATTGACAGATGAATGTATAAAGAAGATGTGGCACATATATATATATAATGGAATATTACGCAGCCATAAAAAGGAATGGAATTGGGTCATTTGTAGAGACATGGATGTACCTAGAGACTGTCATACAGAGTGAAGTAAGTCAGAAAGATAAAAACAAATATCGTATATTAACGTAACTATGTGGAATCTAGAAAAATGGTACAGGTGAACCTGTTAGCAAGGCAGAAATAGATATACAGATGTAGAGAACAAATGTATGGACACCAAGGGGGGAAAGGGAGTGTGGGATGAATTGGAAGATTGGGAATGACATATATACACTAATATGTATAAAATAGATAACTAATGAGAACCTGCTGTATAGCACAGGGAACTCTACTTAGTGCTCTGTGGTGACCTAAATGGGAAGGAAATCCAAAAAAGAGGGGATATATGTATACATATGGCTGATTCACTTTGCCCTACAGTAGGAACTAACACAACAGTGTAAAACAACTATACCCCAATAAAAATAAAATAAAAATTTTTTAAAAGATTATAAATTGTGTTTTAGATATATATAACTTGTGGTATCAATGAGACATCCAGAAAGATATCAATCAGGAAATTGGAAATACAGGACTGGAATTTGGGAGAAAGGTCAGAGCCATATTGCCAAGGAAGAAAGAGAGGAGAAAGAAAATAATGTTGGAAAATAGCTCGGGGTCTTATTAATATTTATAATTGCAACACTTAGCATAATGCCTCGCATCCTATAATTGCTCAGTATATGAATGCTGAATAAATGAATGAAAAAAATTAGAGCTACATTTAATATAAAGAATAAGAAAAAAAGTCAGACAAAAGATGATTAGAGAGGCAAGAGTTTCCTTGATATTAAGAGGCAAGAGTTTCCTTGATATTAAATTCTTGAAAACAAAGTCCTGCAAAATTTGACTTGGGAGCAGTTTTGAAAAAAAACTATATTTTTTAAAAATAATGAAAAGCTGAGGAGACAAAAGTAGTGTTTTTGTAGTCATCTGTAGTTTCTATATGCCATCTACAAAATAAACGGCATGATATACACTTCTCTGTGTAGTCATTACCTGGCCCTTATTGCCAATCAGATCAAGCTGCCTCATTATTGCATTCCTCTCCAGGTTTATAAATGGAAGGCTTAAAATATCTATAGAACCAAACGTAATTGGCACTGCATTGTGTGCTTTTACCTCTCTCATTTTTTTCATCAGTGAAGTCATCCATGACTTTAGAAGAGTGTTTTCCAACAAAGAATCAGTTTCCAAATGAAAACTTTGCTTTGCTGTTATATTGGCTGTGTGAATTACACTACTCCGATTTTGCTACTAAAATATAAGTGGCTTTTGTTTAAATAAAGAAATATATTAATCCAGAAAATATCATAAATTATTATAATCTTATATTTTAGGAAAAAGTTAATTGCATTTCCAGGCTACCAATATAATTTATTTCCATCATATTTTATTTAGCATAGCATCACTCATCTGATCCTGCAAATTATATCCTCCTTAGAAGGCATTTATATATTTTACAAAAGTTAAAAGTAGTTCCATAACATAACATAAATAAAACCTCCCTTTGGAGGATTTTATATCCAAAAAAATATTTTAAATTTCTTAAATTGAAACTTTAAAATTATACTTTAATTTAGCCTTCTCATTATGGGTTGGGCAAATGTATCAAATATAGAATGACAATAACAAGACTACTATCCTTTTACATGTGTAGACTTTTATCTATTTGTGATTTTAAAAATTAGCCATTCTAAACTTTTGGGTTTCATTAAATCATTTTGTGATCAAGATATATTTTGTAATAGGAAATATATTTGATAGATGAAGTTAAAGCACATTAAAACCTCAGACTTAATTTTATGAAAAATAAGAGTAGCTGGTTTGCTTGTCCTCTGCCTTTGCTAAAACTCTGCTTCTCGGTGAAACAATAATCATCTTACTTTAAAATCATTTTGACCATGTCATTTCCCTTTTCAAAAGCCTGTAGTTCCTTATCACTTGTTTTTGTAAAATTTCTCTTATCAGGTATCTGTGGCCTCCATCAGCTCTCACTTTCCCATCTCATTATGCTACAATTCACCAACTTTATTTTTAGATACTCTCTACCATGATCTGCTCTCCAGCCAACAAAAGTAACTTCTCAACTTTCTTATTTCTTATATCTGCCTCCACAGGTTACACTTAATTGTTCAATGACCATTCTCCCTAGCCATATTTATACTTGATTCTTTTTAAAAAATATTCTATTGCAGAATTCTTCTTTACTTAGCGCAAATCATATGTATACATTTTGTACCCCTCTTCCATTGATTCATACAGCTTACTCTACATAATCAATACTTATCTATACATTTATATCATACATTATGATTGACATTTTCACAGTTGTCTATTTTGGTAACTCATTATGACCTGATTTCACTCTGGTTTGTATGTCTCTCTATGGAACACTAATTTAGCAAAGTCATCTCTGAGACAATATTATGTCAGAGAGAGAGCACTGGCCCTGGCCTGGAGTCATAGCCCAGGTTCCAGTCATAGTTTATAACATTTACTATTGGTTTGACCTTCGGTAATGTACCTAACATTTCTGAGCCTCCATTAGCTAATTACTCCATATATAAAATGGGGTCATAGCAGTAGCTGCTTCCTAACTTTAATCTGAAGATTAAATTAAATAAGCATATAGTAAGTACTCAGTAATTGAAGGTTTATCAGCATTAGTATGGCCCATTCTATCAAATTAATAGTGATCCCAAAGGATTTGTTTCTCATCAACAGCTTCCATAATCTTGTTGTCCTTTGCACATTTGCTCTACTGCATGTGTACTCTATTAGCTGAATCTTGTTAGTGGGCCAATCTAGCAGTTGTTTACATTGTCCCATTTCCTCTATCCTTCTGAAATCAGTTCTGCATTCCTAGGGATTTGGTGAGAGGTCATTTGTCCCATGTGGCCTCACCCACTTTGATGCTTGTAGGCAGGCATATTCAGAAAGTTAGTCTAGATTTCATAAACTCTGAATAAAGTTAGAAAGTGATAAGTACCTTAAGCATGGTACAGAGAAAATTATATAGGAGTTCAGGAAGTTAGCACTTAAAAGTCAACTACAAAGAACTTGCAGTCTTATATATTAATTTACTTATTATTAATATTCTACCTTATTTATGAGAAGATATCTGGTAGGCAAAATATGTGAATAAACAATAGAAAATTGGACATTTAAGTAATGCTTACATTAATAACTTTAGCTAAAAACCTTACTAAGGCAATTAAAAACAGAGATAGCACTCATATATTGCTGATTGGAGTACAAAACAGTTACACGATCACTTTGGGAAGTTATTTGACAATCTCATAAATTAACAATATATCTACTCCATGACCCGGCAATTCACTACTAGGCATATACTGAAGAAAGATGAAAATGAGTACATGTGTCTAAGGAAAGATTTGTACAAGCATGCTCTTAGCAACTTTATTGATAATAGTCAAAACAACTAATAAACACTAAAAGCACCCCAAATATCCATGAAGCTGGAATAAATAAACAAATTGTAGTATATTCACAAAATGGAATACTATCCATCAATAAAAAGTACAAGCTACTGATATATGGAAAATTGTGGATGAAACTAAAAAAAATAGTATGTCAAACAAAAAAAGAAGCCAGGTACAGAAAAGTATATGTTATATGATTCAAATTATACGAGGTCTGGAACAAACAAGGACTAATTATGGTATCAGAAATCAGAATAGTGGTTAACATTGGAGGAGTATTTACTGGGAGCGATCTTGTCTGGAAAGCAGCATCTCTGAGGGTGATGAAAATGCAATATTGTTCTAGATAAGATTACAAGAGTATCCATACATAGAATTTCTTCACAAAGTATGCATTGTGCTATATACAAATTCTACTTCAATAGAAAATGCAAAAGTACAAAGCAACAAGGAGGCAGATGTCTGGTAAAATATTAAAAGATGACTTCTACAATGTGTAAGTAATGTTTACCTGTGGGGGGGTGGGAGAATATAAATATAAATATAAATAAATATATATATATATTTGTTTTTCATTATTCCTTTCCTCTAATATATGCTATTATGAGCTTTACTTTTTTAATTATTATTTTTCATTTCTAAAATATATCAAAGTTATGCTGCATTTTCACTGTTGGCATGGGGCTCCTGATACTTCAGGACAAATGTTTACAACTCTTTAAAAATAAAAGTTATTATTGGCTTGGCTGACTGCAAAATATTTATCTAAGGATCACTCAATAGGAGGATAGGTGATTATTAGTCTAGTTTAATAACTTGATCTCATAAATTTTGAAGCCTGTAGCATCATGGGGGACTATGTTTTTGGATGCATACTTGACCATATTGTATATTTTTAAAGATTCTTTTACAAGTGTTCATAACCTAAGGCTAATGTTGTATTTCAGTATTTAAAGCAAACAAGCAAATGCCATAGTGCTGACAAAGTAATAGGCTCTGACTTATTTGAAGTGAGAGCTCTCTCTTGCCTGTTCCATCCATCCTCCAATCAGTTTCTAAGCTTTATGAAGAAGTTCTTAAAACTGGTATGAGAAGCATCCAACCTTGTGAATATGAAGGGAGGTAAAACATAAAACAAGCTGTACAAAGCTACTCTGCATGAAAATGCTCTTCTACTAGTGTGCCTTTGTTCGAATAAATTTTAACTGACTTAATTAAATGAATACTGATGTGTCAAAATAATTAATAACTATTGTATAGCACTCTCTAATCTACAGAGTGCTTTTGCAGGTTTTGTCTCATTTGGTAACCTATTATATTTGGACAGGAACACTTAATGGAATGTTTTGCTTATAGAGTGTTCCCATACACCACAGTCTTGTTACTTGACTAGAACCATTATGGATATGGCAATCTGGACTCTAATTCTGAATATACGAATGTCTCTTTCATTTTGGCTTTGTGGAGAAGTGAGTAGTTCGACATAAGTGGATTTTCCAGATAAATACAACTTAGCATTAAAAGCACCAAGATGATTAATTATAACCACTTTTAAGAGGAATCATTATAAAATCTATAAAACTTTTTATCTCCTTTTTACAAGTCACGTTTGACATGTATTTTAGTTCTAAAGAAATACAGGACCACATTATAATATTTGGAAAATATAGAAATGTGTGAAGAAGAAAACAAAAAAAATTCCATATTCCTACAGTGTTTATTCAAAGATAAACACTGTTAATATTTCAGTATGATTTCAGCCTTTCTACAGTGAAATATATTTCTATGTGTATAAATATAGTTACATATTAATCTTACACTTTACATACTGTTTTATCTTGCTTTTAAAATTAATATTATATCATGATTATATTTTTTTTCATATCACTTCATGTCTAGACATACTAATTATTAGTCATATTTTCTATATCTTTTTATCTACCTTTTAAGGTAATTGCTAAGTAACTGTATTATAATTTAATTAAATAAATGTTTAATCAGTTTCATGATTATATTTATGCTAAAAATTAAGGATGCTTAAATTATAAATAACAGACTTCAATCTATTCTCATAAATCTATATATCATACTACATAATTCATAAGGAATTGAACAACCATTCAGTGAATAAAGAATCTATGCTATGTAGTTGGAGAAAATATTTTTATATAGTTATTCTGTGATTATTTGTAGTTGTCTAAAATATGATCTCAATCTTGAGTATCTGTGAAAGATTTAAAATAGACACTGTGTAGAAGGTTCTTAATAGGGTTAAATTTAAATGCAGCATTCTCTATGTTTCTTAGTATGCTTCCTTACTTTGAAATATAAAATACTAACAATAAACACAATAACAGTGAAGCAATAATTAACCTGAAGCTTCAAAATATATATGTACTACTAAGTATAAAGTTGTATGATACTGTAAACATAGGATAAAAAGGCCTTCAAAATTTCACAAAAAAGGAACATACATCTCTGTATTATCGAATCAGAAAACTTCAAGGTGCCTTCCTCCTTGAGATCCTAGGAAACACAACATTAAAATGGGGGTGGCATCTGCGTTTATACTGAGTGATAGGTACAAAGATAGCTACCTACTCAAATATACTTTATATGGTTCCTTCTCGACATTGAGAATGACAGATGACAAATATAAACCCTTAGGGCTTTATTTATAAAGTCACATCTGTACATTCACATTGGCTCTGTTTATGAGAAGAGACAGACTGGATAAAAATAGTCAGGTACGATAACCCAATGAAGTGCTCAGAGCATGTTGTGAAACACATGGTCAACTATAAACCAATTGGCCCTGTATTAGGGCCAGTTATTCAGAAAACTCTAATATAAAATTCCCTTAAAAATCACACTAAACCACAGTTTTGTCTCTTCTTTGAATTTTAACGTTGGTACAGTAATTCTACAAGCTCCATGAGGATAGGACCCGTGAGCATTTTGTTCTCTCTTGTATTCCTAGCACCAAGTATAGTGTCCCACATTCAGTAGGTGCTCAATAAATACTTTCATTGAATAAAAAAAATATAGATTGGTTATAAAGTACTTGGAAATTAGAAATAGGACATCCTGGGGAGATTAAAGGTTGCAGCTACATATATGATAATATTCATATGCAGGTATATGGATATTTACATTATAAAGTAATTTAAAAACATAAAAGTCTCAATAAAGTTTTAATCAATACTTTCTTTTCCCTCAGAAAAACATATCATTTAAAAAATGTTTTCATCCCCTTAGTGTGAAGATCTGAGCTAAGAAATTTTAAGAAAACAATATGATTTAACTAGTTAATAATAGTGTTTAATATTGCCAAGAGATGTAGCAAAACTTTCAGGCGTTATGTAAGGAGGTACAGGACAGGGGTTAACTATATGCAGATATTATGGCAGGCAGGCTAGGCCTGTCCAAGATGCTGCCTTTAAATTTTTACTGTTTTTTTCTTGTTCATCTCTGGTACTCATAAGCTAATGTTTTCTATTTTTAGGAATCATCTTCAATGTAGTGTCTTTGAGAGTTCCAGCTGTGGTAGATGGGACCTAAGGTAGTGAGAGATATTTGCTGGTGTTGGTCATTTTAGGTTGAATATATAGAATATGATCTATATACATTACACTGAATATTTTCTTTGCTCAAATAAAAGGGAAAATATTTAAAATCTTAAACAAAATAGTGGAGTGTTCTGTCTACGCATATCTATATACAGATGCATATGTCTTTGTGTAGGTCTTAGACATGTATATTCATTTTACTTGTACTGGAGACTGTTTAGCATGCAGTTCATTAAAATATGTCATCATTCTCCCAATGATTTTATAAAAATACCAAAACTGCCATTTTACACATCAGGAAAATTGTCCTCTGCTACAATATAAAAGCAAAGGTTTGTACATCACTTTCATCTTAATGAGTTTTGTGGTAGTAGGTGATTTATGCTTCTTTTATCTTTTTATTCAGTGAATGCTAGTATAACAGGATGACAGTTTGTTTATCATAGCTTCATTGAATTGATTTTCATGATATTTAATGAATGCTATTTTTTAATAAATGTGTGTTTCAAAATAACGTTCTGGTATATTTTCTTATTTTAAAATGTGTGTGTGTGTGTGTGTGCATGTGTTTTGATTTGAAGATTTTCTGCTGCTATCTTTGATACAGCTGTTAATGATCTCTCATTCAATTCAATGGTTCTTTTATACCCCACCCATCAGAAAATGAAGGAATGCACATTTTAAATTGAGCTAGAGATACCAATGCCCAAGAAACAAGAATTTCAATATATAAAGGGTTTTATGGTTTTGATGGGGTATCATTATATTTTGTTGCCTAACCGCCATTTAAACACCAGAACTCAATATGAAAAATAAAAGGAAGCTCATTTGCACTGTAGGGGGCTCTCTCCTCAGTGTCCAAGTTACTCTCTAGGAGTTAGTCACTTAGGTAAGGTCAGCAAGTTTTTTAGTGTTGAGCCTCCTCCCTAAAAACCAACCAAGTGGTAACTGAGTGACTTTAAGTGTATTAAAATTAACATAATGCATCGGGGTACACAGCTTTAGTTAATTCCTACAGCAATCGTGTGAGATATGTTTTTATCCCCATTTTGCAGATGAATAATCTAAAACTCAGAAAGACTAAAAACATTGCCCAAGGTCCTAGAGCTAGTAAGAGAGAGCTGAGATTCCATCATTGCTCTCCTACCTCAAAGCCTGTGTTTCCTTTTCTACTCTGTTCTGTCTCCCAGTAATGTTAACACTGTATTTAGAAGGCTAAATTTTAACTTAAAGCTTTTAAATGTATACCCCTTTCAAAACTGCTCTCATGTTTACTCAGAAAAGTCACTGAATGTAAATGAATATTTGCCTCCCATTCAGCCGGTATTCCCTAGAAAAAATCCCAACCATCTTACTCCACTGCTATTTTGAGAAAATACGTATTGCATTGAATAGTTGGAATGCTTCACAGGGTAAAATACCAGTTCTTTTTGCTCCAGCTCTAGCTAGATTTGAAATGTCAGGTTGAGTCATTTCTCTATATTCTGAAAGAATGTGAGACAGTAGGGATTATTTGGAGATGCTAGACACATACAATGTGGCATCCAGACCAAGGGGAGTGATAGGTCATTGCCTGGCAGATGGCATAACGAGCTGGAGAAGCTAATGGCAGATGGACTTGACGATTTGGGCAAAGCAAAAGAGCTTTTGGCTACTAACACAAAGTACAAGGAAAGCATTGAAGGAGCCTACTCCGATCTGATGATGATGCCAACTTGGATTTAGCAGATGATATGGTGAGAATGAGGCATATGGAAGATAAAGTGGTATTTTTTTCTAGGTATGGTAAGGAAAAGGCAGCTAATGTAAACAAAGTGCTGAGGTTTTTGGTTAACTAAACTCATGTGTGTCGGGACATTTTTTTAATATACTCAGCAATACTTTCATATTGTCAAGGTAAAGTATGAATTTATAAATTGTTTGTTAATACTATAAGGTTAAACTTTAAATTCTACCACAGCCTTCATGAGTTAAGCAAATTAACTCCAATTATATATTTTATATTTTGTTAGAAAAATGAGATATTCAGACCACTTGAAACAACTGTAGTAAGTAGATTTTCTAAGCTATATTTTTGCTCTGAAACTACTTGAAAAGAGCCACTATTTTTTCATTTATTGATCAAGGTAGATTTTTGTGAGTGTAATGTCCTATCTGTCTAAAAAGATGAAACTATTAAACAACCAATAACAGAGCTTTGAGATGTTTCCCCCAGTAGTGATGATTAATTTCCACCAATTCCACCAAATTCTTTTAACCATCTGTAACACATACTATGTTGAATAACTGATTGGCAATTTCTGGTTAAAATGTATCTGAACTTTAGCCCCTGCTGAAGTCTCTCCCAGACTTCCTATGGAAATATTATGAATCCATAGAAAATGATGAGAACACACAGATCAAAAGATTAAAACAAACAAAACAAAACAAAAAAGCCAGTATCTGGGTTAATGAGACCAGACTAAGTTATGAGCAAGAGTTTGCCTCATGAAAGTAAGATGGGTAGGGGTAAGATGCGTGAGGTTTTGCAATTCTACACTATGGCCAATGGCCCAGAGTCCCAGGATCTATACTAACCAGAACTCTGGACAACCATATCTCTACTGTGAAGTTGCTACTTTATGAGGCAAAAAAAGTATGCCTACCCTCATCCATGTTTCTATGTTCATTGAAAGACAGCAGCTCCCAGAACTGATAGTAGTATATTTTATCCTGGGAACATGTAAGACTCACAAATAAACTGCAATAACTGGAGACTAAAACTTATAAATATTTATTGTACATTATGGAACAAGGTTAAGGGTGGGAAAAAAGTTACTGAAGTAAAGCAAAGCTATGTTAAGCACGTGGTAGCTCAAAACTGGAAATAGGACTTAAATATGTGGGCATTAACCTATCCTCTAACTATGGACCAAAAAAAGCTATTCAACCATTCTCTGAATTGAGAAAGACTGGGACCAAAGGCAAACACCTCGCTGGTTCTGTTGCCAAGTATTTTGTCTGAAGAGAACTTGCCTCATTTGAAAATGAGTAAAGAGAAGAAACTCACCACATGCGTTATGAAAAAAATCACACAGGACTGGGGAAATGGAACATAAATTTCAAAAGAAGAGAAAATGAGTCCCTACAAGATCCAGAAGAAAATATCTTAAAACTCTTTGCCATCCTAAACACACTGGGAGAAAAAACATGTCTTGGAGATACAAAAGCACAAAGTCATAGGGACAACATTCTGAGATGTGCAGGCAACAAAAATAGGTGAAAAGGGATATGGGCAAGATAAGTAAGGGTTTCAATGTAACTAAAAATGCAATAGAAGATTAGGAAATTAAATGCATATTGGAGTTACTAAAAAGAAGAAATATACTGCAGAATATCAAATTAGTAATGCAGAATAAAAACTTAGGAAGCTTTACTGGAGTCCTGAGAAAAGGAAAAAAGGATGAAAATGAGAGGGAAAATGAGAGCTATGGAGGAAAGAAAATGGAGATCTAGCCTATGAGTAATTGATGTATCTGAGGAACAGATGTTACAGAAGTTATTAAAAATATAGTAGAAGACAACTTTTATGAATTCAAAAAATACCCATGTATGTACCTTGAAAGGGCTTACTAAATTTACAGAAAAAATAATGAAAGGAAACTCATATCTAAATGTACTTTGGTTAATTTCTTACATTATAAGGATACATTTTAAAGTCCTGCAGGTATCTGAGAAGGTGAAAATATAATAAAGATAATCTAGAAAAAAGAAAGCTGGCTCTGGATTTATCTGTAACATCTTAGTCCTGAAGGCAATGTAACAACATCTAAAGAGGCAAAATCTAGAGGTGGCAAAAGGATTTGACATGTCTTTTATATTCAGCCATGATGACTTCCATGTGTGAAGGCAATAGAAGTAAATCTTCAGATGCAAAAGGATTCAGATACTATACCACCCATTTAGACTTTTCAAAGAATTTACTTTAGGCTTTATTACAGCCAATTATGAGACTTTTTGTTTGTTTGTTTTTACTCTGAACATCACGTTGAAGAATCACGGTGAGACTATATGTTTTCAGGTAGATCTGTAACCTGTCTTCAGATGCTATTCTCTCATTTCCATTCCTTTTTAGTACCAAGAAATGTGTTTTCCAAGCCATGTCTTTTATCTTACAGTTCAGATGGAATCTTGTCATGTTTAAGGACAACTTACAACAATTATTGGCAGTGTACCATTCCAGCACTTGTTAGCAATAGGTAAACAATTTACATAATCACTGTACCAGAACATTGTGCCAGGAGAATTACTGAATAATTTTTACTCTCTACAAAATCATACCTACTTAAAGGAATATAACAGACTTATTCATTATAAAAAACTTGAGTAATAATTTACTGCATCTTTAAAATGCATTGATTGTCTTGACTAATTGCTACTATAGACTGATGCTTTGTGATTTACCACATGTAAACTCAGGTGTGATCATGATAATGCATTGAGTAATTACTAAGGTTATGGTGGTGGTTTGAGAATTTTGAGATGCATCCGATTCACCAAAATATCTCATTTGCACCAGAATATGGAAACTTGTGTAAAAAAAGAGAAAAGAAAAGAAAAACAGTAAATGCAGAATCTTCCACCTTAACTTCAACCAACACCCTTAATTACACTAAGATCAATATTGATGACCCAGATACACAGCATTATTCATTTATTCAGTCAACAAATATTTATTGAAGTACTCCTGTGTACAAAGGATTTTACTGGAACCTAGATACACATCTGTGATAACCTTGCCTGGTGATCACCTCTTTTACACTTTCTCACGCTTAGTAAACCTTTCCTTCAAAAACATTGAAATAATCAGACCACTATCATACTACTTTAACGATCTCCTGGATTTATATCACCCCATACCTGTGCCACAGCACAAAGCCAATCATTCCAACTCCACTCTTAACATTGTCCTCAATTCCCTGATCATTTTTATTTTTGCTGATAATTTCTGACTTGTATGATATATGATATATGATGGAAAGGTTTTTGATCAGAAAATACTGACAAGGCAAATATTTATTTTAGTAAAACAAAATAATACAAACATAAAACCTATTACCCAGTGCTACATGTACTTCAGGAGTTGGAAATAATTTTACCAATATTATGTGAAAATAAAGTAAGAACCTAAAATTGGGACATAAGAAAATGTTCTACCATTCTCCCAACTGACATTTCCCACTGGGACTTTGGAATTCAGGTCTTTGGTAGATTAGGTTGAATTCAATCTTTGTAAATATGTGTGTAGCTTTGGGGGTGAAAATCTAAAGATTATCTTGAAAGGAGATTTGCTTGTCTAGATCATTCTTGCAAACGCTATGCAGTGATTTTTATATATGAGTTTACTCACGGTTACCAATTATATGTGAAGGCAAGTTGTACATAACCCTCCCAGAAGTATAACTTTGAGGACGATTAATCTAGATCTCACTTTAGTTCAAGAAAATAAGTCTTCCACTCAGCATCACATACTATGAATGGAGGGTCAAGTGAGGATGAAGAAAAGCTATGAAAGCTATATATAGGTTATATACATACATTTTTTTTTTTTTTTTTTTTTTTTTTTTTTGCGGTACGCAGGCCTCTCACTGCTGTGGCCTCTCCCGTTGCGGAGCACAGGCTCCTGACGCGCAGGCTCAGCGGCCATGGCTCACAGGCCCAGCCGCTACGCGGCCTGTGGGATCTTCCCGGACCGGGGCACGAACCCGTGTCCCCCGCATTGGCAGGCGGACTCTCAACCACTGCGCCACCAGGGAAGCCGCTAGGTTATATTTTTTTAATGGGTTCTCATGGACACCCCACAGAAAGTTGGGAGGTATAGAAAGAATTGATTAAAATAGCTTACTGAAAGTTCAGGCCATATTACTCTTTGTCCATCTTCTTCTTACCATCCCATTTCTCATTAATTTATCATAAATAAATTTCCAATATATTTGTATTAGGGTGTTTTTCTTTAAAAAGTTTCTGTGGGAAGTTGTATGCCATAATGCATAACAGAACAAGAGTCTGAAACCAAGTTACTTGGGTTTGAATCCTGACTAAGCCATTCCCTAGGTATGTGACCTGGTACTTCAGTTTTTCAGTTTCCTCATCTGTAAAATAAAGGAAAACTTTATACCCATAAAAAATGAGGCATATGGAATAATATTAGTACCTGACTCAGTGCAGTTTTAAGAATTCAATTATATTTGTCTGTATATAGGCAGAGTCTGAATGCCGTAGATAGATAGATAGATAGATAGATACTTGCTTTTACCTATTTTAATCTTCTTTAATCCTCACAACAACTTTATGAGGTAGGTATTCTAATTATTGTCCTTATTTTGTAGATGACTAAATTGAGCCATTGAAAGGTTAAATAACTTGCTCAAGATAACACAGCCAATGAGTGGGAGAGCTGAGTTTTGATTTAATACAGTCTAGCTTCTGAGTCTGTCCTCTTGAACACATTATCTCTTTCAACCCTATAATGAGCGAAATTTACTCCAGGAGCATTTATTAATATCCAGGGCTAAAAACTCAATTTCTAGTACTTCAGCACTTAGGTTTCTTGATGTTTTAAAGATAGGCTTGCTCTTCTGCTTTTAACAAGAAATCCTTTAGTTATCCGTATCTTTTCATTAGTCAACTAAAGATGAAATAGAATATAATAGCAAAAATCATGACTGCATTTACAGGTGGCACTAAAATTCATAAATTATCCACATCTCCATACTCCAATTTCCATGTCACTTAATGAGAAATTGCTGATATGATTCACAGCATCATTTGATGACTGATTTTTAACTTCTCTTGCACTGCCATTAAGAAATAGGAATATTTAAATGTGCAGGTAGTTGTCTCTGCCCTTCACATATTGGCCTTTAGAACTTATTACCAATAGCTCAGGCATTTAATAATGTATTTTATAGCAAGATAATATTAGTGGGGTCTTTCTTATGCCAACATTTTTCCCAAAGAATTCTTAAACCCAAACTGCATCTCTACATTAGAAATAACTCTCAGAATATTTAATGATGAAATGAGCTGTAATAGGTATAATGAGAATATAGGTGAAGAGCCAAGTGAATAAGTACATGTTATATCTATCACCAACTCATATTTTTAAAATGCTTAACAGTAAGACAACTCTCACTCTGATAATCAATGACTACATCTCTATGTTAACGTCCATGATTTTTAATAACATTGTCACATGAAATCGTATATCTATATTGAATATCCTGAGAATAAATTAATAAGGCACTACTGAACTTGGTTTTCAGAAGCTGGTAAAGCAAATAATGGTTATTACTAATGTTAAGATATTTCTGTCACTATTACAAAATATGTATATGTATATGTACATACAGATTAAATATTTTAATAAAATAACCACTGATTGCAAAATATTTCTTCAAATGTTTAAAAAGAACTTTATACCTCACATCTCACAACACTCACCCCCTATATACTTTGATCCAACCACAAAAGTACTCACCAAAGCCTTTGCCTTGGACTAAAAGACCCCACATATATTTGCCTGAATCCTTCATTGATCTGTAAATTCTTAGAAGATAGGGACTATGCTTAACCCGATGCACATCAAAATAGTTAACACATAGTAGGTGCTCAAACTATTCCTTAAATAAATGGAAGAGCCGTTAAATGAAAAATTAAAAATTTGATTAGCATACAGATAAAAACTGAGGACAAGGGAAGAAATTATGTTTTCCAGAAATGACTGTCAAAATGAGAATATAAAAATGGACATGCATAGAGCCCAAGGAAGCCCAGAATTAAATGAAAGGGTAAGTGATCAGAACAAATAAAGGATGTTCAAAGAGGTAGGAGAAAAAAGAGAGAGTAGTTATAAAACAAGGGAAAAGAAACATTCTAGGAGTTGGGACTTACTGACAATGGCAAATGTTGTGGAGAAACTAAGCAGTTTGAATACTGAAATTAACTATGATTGTTAAATCATTCTTAGATATGGAATTTTATGTATAGTGTGGTAGTGTCAATTCGAGCAATGCTAAAAATTTAGAACAAATAATTTGAATTAAAGTTACTCCCCACATGGTAAATCGCCAAAGCTGGTCCATGTTGTACACTACAGAAGCGATATGAGACTTAAGGTAAAGGTGTTTATTAAAAACAAAATACTTAGTTTTCTTTTTGCATTTTAAGAATAGGAGACACAAATTAACAACGTTTAATGCTGAATATACAATTTCAATCAGAATTTAAAAGCCGTAAAACATCTAAATGGAAGTAAAATTAATAAATACAGGAACTTTAATTAGAATAAAAGTAAAAATGTTCTTTTAGCATTGATCTCAGATACAGTCATATTTTTACAGTGCAAATGAATTCAAATTTCATACTTTTAAGCTGATTAAATAGATCCTCCTCATTCAATTTCATGAAACTGCCCAATTTACAGAGAATTTGGGTATTAAAATTTACTGTACATGACAACTAGACTCATTTTCAGAATGCAGTCTACCACCTCTATGTGATTAGATTTCCTGTTATAAGCTCTGAAAAGGTTAGTGAAAACCTTTGCCAAGCAGCTCAGGTTTTATAATTGGGTGTAATAAGTAGATATGGCAATGGAGTTCTTCGTTAATGTAATTGTAATGCAGATCCGCAATGTGTTATAAAAACAACACAGTGAGGGATCTAAAGAGAAATAAAGACACACACACTTGTTGCTTGTAAATATGATCGAGAAATACACTGAATATTTCTATTTGTCTATTAACTGCAAAATATACCTCAGAAACAACTATTTATTCTTTTAAACTATAATCAAAGTTAGAATGGCCTGGTGACTTGAATTCCGATCTCTCTCTCCCAGCCCCCTGATGAGAAAGACAGAGAGAGAGAGAAGAGAGAGAGAGAGAGAGAGAGAGAGAGAGAGAGAGAGAGAGAGCAGGAGAAGGAAGGCTAGGGGAGGGAAGAAAAGAGAGAGAGGAGAGAAATAAGGTATGAGAATATTTGCTCTTCTTTGTTACCTGTGTTTCCTCTCCGCTCACCATGAAAACAACATACTTCAAGTATTAATCTAAAGTTTACTTCCCCCAGGACAACTGTAATGAACGCCACCCTACACAACTATCGCTTGCTTCCTGATCCTTAACTTGTACTTTATTCATAAAAGCTGTTACCTGTACATTTATCTATAGCATAGTGGTTAAGAGCACAAACTCTGGAGACAAGCCTGCCTACATTCAAATCTCAATTCTGGTTAACTCTTAGTTGTGTGCTCTTGAGAAAGGAATTTAAAATATACCTAAAGCAGTGTATTTCCTGCACTATACCCTGACTAATATTGATATACAAGGTGTTCTCCAGCTTGGCTCAGGCTTTCCTTCCAAGCCTCATCTTCTATGACTTCTCCCTAATGTGATGTGCTCTACCCTAGCACATGTTCTTAAACACATTGTCCATCTGAATGCCTGTGTCTCAGCTTGTACTATTCCTTTTGCCTGTAAAACTTCATACCATAGGAGAAGCTACTACATTTTATCATTCAAATGCCACCTCCTCTTTGAAGCCCTCCCTAAATACAGTGAAGCCTTTCCTCATCTATGATTCTACAGCATTTACAATTCTTCCCCCTAAATGAAAATCTGCTTTCAAAGTTTATTGGTGAGGTGTCAGGGAAAAGAACAGTGGAGTAAGGTAGTTTTCAATGCTATTTATGCTCTAGAGTAATCTAAAATTTTTAATAATGTAACTTGAAAAGATTTTCTTGGTTAAAAAAAAGTGAAACATCAGGATTGTTCTATGGTTTTTCAGAAATTACATGATGGTTGTATCAGAAATAAAATCAACTGCTAAAAAAATTCTGAACTATATCCATATATTCTCCTGGTTCTTTTTAACTCACTAAGCCAGATCCCTTTTCAGAAGGTCTGCCTTCTCAATAGGACTTTTCTCTAATTGTCTCCTCGTTTGTGAATGCAATGGGAATTTTAGGCAATTTAAGATGCACCTACTCAGGCTTTTATAGACTTAAAAAATGACACTTATTCTGAACAGTATTACCAATTTGTGTGTTAACTTGCATTTAACAAAATACCAAACAGGCATTGAGGAAAGCCACAGGTGAGTATTTCAAATAATCTTGGGTAAAGAGCATGTCAACTCCAACTAGCCATACAGATGAAGGTTAAAAAATGCCTAAGTTAATTATTTCCATACATCCCTTAAACCAGGAATTTAAAACCCATATAAGCCCAAATAAATTAGTATTACCTTTCTTTTTCCAGAAATGCTTAAAATACTTTATATTTACAACATATAATGAAAATGTGGGGAAACTTAAAGAAAGCCATGGTAGGGAATAAGTGCATGTGAAGGAGATGTGTAAAGGCAGAGAGAGGAAAGAAAATAGAGAGGCAGAAAAGAAAAAGTAGTAGCAATTAATGTCTCTTAATTGTGACTCTTGGCTCTCTAAGGAATTTTTGATTCTGTGTAACAATTCGATGTCTCATATTGGAGCTGTTTGATAGGCACTCAGGAGTTCCCTGCTGCCCGCCGAGGGAGAGGAAACATACTTTTTTTTTTTTTTTTTTTTTTTTTTTTGCGGTATGCGGGCCTCTCACTGTTGTGGCCTCTCCCGTTGCAGAGCACAGGCTCCGGACGCACAGGCTCAGCGGCCATGGCTCACGGGCTTAGTTGCTCCGCGGCATGTGGGATCTTCCCGGACCAGGGCACGAACCCGTGTCTCCTGCATCGGCAGGCGGATTCTCAACCACTGCACCACCAGGGAAGCCCAGGAAACATACTTTTAAGTGTCATTAGCTACCTTTTATGTCAGGAGATACTTTCTATTTTTGTAGACTTTTGGGGTTCTTGGGTGATTTAAAAGAAAATGAGGGCAAGTCGTTTGGAAGCTATTATAATTTTTGTTCAGCCAAAGAAATACAGTGTCAGGCAATATAGGAACTTAAGTCTGTTTCCGAACCGTACATCTATATTCTCTTGATGAATTCTTGTATTTATCTGATAAAATGTTAAGCACTAAAAATCTGGGCTTAACTAAAACAGCTTCACGCATGGAGCCCTCTCCTGTCTGAAAGAATACCATTTAGAGAAAAAAATGAAAAGCATTTTATCATTGAGGCTATAGTATTGATTATTTCTTTCTAGAATAACCATGACTGCGTACCTCTGATATTTACATGTGATGCTCAAAATAATTTCATAATTTCATCATGATAAATTCAGTTACACTGCAGTAACAAACAACTTCGAAATGTCAGTAGCTTAGAACACCAGAGATGTATTTCTCACACAGAACACCGGTCTATTAACGGTTGTCTGGGGGCTCTGCTCTGAATCACCTTACTCTGAAACCCAGGCAGATAGAACCATCACCAGCTTGAACAGTTTCAGTCATGGTGACAAAGAAAAAAGGAAGCTCTGGAAGGTTTTTCATATCAAATTAAATGCTCTGCATTGGCAAGCACATGGCTCACAACTGAAGCCAGAACTAGTTATAGCTCCATCCAACCACAAGGAAGTGGTACAGAAAATGCAATCCTGCCTTGTGACACTAAGGAGCGGAGAATGGGAATATCTGGTGAAAGTATTAATGATTTCCACATACAATTCCAAATGAAGTCTTCCTGGCAAGTTCTAAATTTCAAAGATTCCATGCAGAGTAGAAAATGGATGAGAAGGAGCAACATTTAGATGAAACTGAATATACATACACACCGTATTGGGCAAGTTTTAGGGATTTCTGACAATAGTCTACAAAATGCATATCTTTAATTTGAAAGCACTATAACTAAGAAAAAACTATGAGGGAACCTGGTTAAAACTAGCAAATAATCCTTTATATAAAAATCATGTAACTGGGTTGTACCAGGGTTAAAAATAACAATCTGAGCATACTGTAGTTAGAAAAAATATTAGGAGCTTCATATTTTTGATGGATCAAAAACTGCTGTGGACATCTTACAGATGCTGAAGAGATCGCTGCTGGGTCAGCCCTTCTATTCTCACCCATGACACTGCTTTATAGATTTTCCCATTACTATCCCTTATTTTCTACTTTCTGATTTACAAGGCATTTATTTTACTGTTTCATCCCCGCCCAACCCATTCCATCACACTGCTGCCTCATCCCTGCATATTTAACTCTGTTCTTTAATTTTCAAGAGGCATGGTAGGCCAGCTGGTCCTGATGTCATACCTTATGTCTAGTTCTCTAAGATTCCAGGCTCTTTATTAAAAGGTAAAGAGGTTCTTTCTGATTTGTTGTTTTTGTTGTTCATTACCTAGTGCTTGAGGGTCCATATTTTAACATACCATAGGTTGGTAAATATATTTATTTTCCATGCCCTAAATTATAAATAGCTTAAATCACTGTGACTTCTGGACATTATGGAAGGAAAACTCAATTCTAAAATAAATTTTCATAAGCTGAAAACCGCAATGTAAAATTAGGTAGTCAAGGGTGAAATCTGGCAAAGGCAGGCAACAGGGCAAGGACAAGAAACTTGAACTGGATAGGGCTTTATCAGACATCTAATCTCATTACAATAAGTGAATGAAATCAGTTAACAGAACATATATTAATAAGTTACTACATGTTACAATAAACATGCAGAGTTACATCATTCTATATTCAGTTTCCCACTTAATCTTCAATACAAACTGGGAGGTAAATTTTCTCATACCTATTTACAGATTAGAAACCCAAAGCTTAGAGAAATTGAGTAACTTGCCCCAGCTCGCACAGGTAGTAAACTGTAAAACTCAAATTCAAACCAGATTTGTCTGAGTCCAGTGTACATGCTTTTTCTCTTATAGTGATTATGGTTTATTAAAATAACTTATTCTTCACATTTCTTTGCACAAAAGTGAAATTTTCCTTTTTTTGAAGTTAAAAACATAAAAAAAATTCAGTTTTAACCTAACATTTATTACTTGATGCTTTCTAATTTGTAGAACATAGTTGGTTTTTTTTTATTTTTTATTTTTAAGCAGTACGCGGGCCTCTCACTGTCGCGGGCTCTCCCGTTGCGGAGCACAGGCTCCGCGGCCGTGGCTCACGGGCCCAGCCGCTCCGCGGCACGTGGGATCTTCCCGGACCGGGGCACGAACCCGCGTCCCCTGCATTGGCAGGCGGATTCTCAACCGCTGCGCCACCAGGGAAGTCCCATAGTTGTTCTTTTAATTTAGTGATATATTAAGACCAAGACTTACTTTTCAGCAAGAGTAAGGCTAACTTTCTAATGCAAAAGTCACAGGCTCTATATGCAACTCCTAAAACACGCACCCTGTTCTCTTATATGAACTACATTACTAACACTGTTTGAACATTCTAAATATACATATCTTTAAACTACATAGCACACGGTATGTATCGTTTGTCCAATGTCTCTAAAACCTCTGACTTCCTGCCAGAGAGTACTGCTGAACGCTATTTTTACAGTCTCGCCTGTTCTGTTGAACGAAACACAATGCAGCACTAGTGGAAAATGAAATTAAAATATATTGGGGGAGGTAAAGGAAAAGAACGCGAGTATTATTAGGCTGGTTCATGCCAAACAGATTACAACAGTCATTATAACAATTATTATTAAGGTTCTGTTAGGATTTTCTTCAAGTGGGGGCGGATTAGTGTGTTGAAAACTACAGTTATCTAAAACTGTAGAGTATGAGATATTTGAAAAGATTACAAGCAAAATTATTCACTTTTGACAGATGGATAGCTCCTATAAAGTTTCAACGTGTTTGGAGGGGATGTGTAGTTTCCAAAGGTTCACGTTAATATCGTCTAAAATGATATATTGGGCTTATTATTAACTGTATTACAATAATTTAGGAGAAGTAACTAAATCATTTTTAACTAGCTTCCCTTACCTTGAAAATACTTTAAGTTGGCTTGGTTTGTATATAAAACAAGGACTAGCATTATAGAAATATATACTAAATAATTGAATAGAAATGATGACACTATTTCTACAAATCAGGAATGGAGATTTCTCAATTCTTCCTTAGAAACAATCCTTTAAGCTTAAGTGCCCAAGCTTGAGGTATAACTGGGGTAATGAGGCATTTTTAGCAAACATACTAGGAATTATGCAGCCCGTGATCGGAGGTACCATGTGATGTAGTCAACTTGGAAGGTTATATGATGATGAGTATTACCAATTTAATTAACATATGACAGTTATAAAGGGCTGTCCAAACTTGTCAGCAAATTCAGATGAAAATATTATGGCTCTCTCCAGAGAACTGAATGTAATGACCTAAAAATTGCTACATGATGGGACTACATTTCTACCAAAGCCATTTTGCAAATCAGATTTAATCTGATCAGCTCAACTCAGGTAGTCTGAGAATACCGCATCTATGTTTATTTAGATGTTAAATGTTTGACATGTTTAAATAACATCTCTGTCAAGCATAATCTCCTATTTCATCGTCAGTTCTACCTCGAGAAGGTGGTAAGTAAGGTGGTATTCTGCGAGCTTTTTTCTCTGAAAAATGGACACGGCTATATTTTAGCACCATATCCAGCAAGTTCTTTCCACTCTCTGGTTAAAAAAGTAAAGTGTCAAAATCCAGGATGTATTGACAACCTCATATATACCCATGATAGAATGAACAAGTAGACTGCAAGTGAATCCTGGTCGTAATGTTGGGGACTTTTTAAGGGCAGTCTGTAATTCAGCAATACCATAGCACAGTCTTTGAAGTCTGGACCATCAGCTCAGCCTTGTGAAGCTCTTTAGCTTCTCAAATTCTATTCCCTATCATTTTATGGAAATGAGAACAGAAAAACAAGATGCCAAATCCATTGAATGACATCAAGCATAGCTTTAAATTAAAGACTCTTTTCCAAGGTATTTGTTTTAATTTGCACAGTATTGGGATAAAGTTCCAAAAAAGGTATATGAGAATTCCATCCTCTTATTTTCCAAGTCTAATTTCTTGATTTGCTATGAAGAGTAGTAG